>NW_015517101.1:2070-3814 GCF_001515645.1 Sinocyclocheilus grahami | reverse complement strand
ACTTTTATTCAGCAAGGACACATTAAAATGATCAAAAGTGACAGTTTTAAAGACATAATGTCACAAAAGTTTTTTCTGTCAAATAAATGCTGTTCTTTTGAACTTTTTATTGATCAGAGAATCCTAAATGGGTCATGGTTTCCACAAAAATATTGACTGTTTTCAACATTAATAATAATAATGTTTCTTGAGCACCATATCAGCGTATCAAGAATGATTTCTGAAGGATCATGTGACACTGAAAAATAGAGTAATGCGTTGAAAATGCAGCTTTGCCAGCAATGCATTAAATTCTAAAATATATTAAAATAGGAAACAGTTATTTTAAATAGTAATATTTCACAATATTAGTGTTTTTACTGTATTTTAGTGAAATAAATGCAGCCTTGCTGAGCACAAGAGACTTCTTTCAAAAAAACATTTAAAAGTCCAACCGCAAATGTTAAAAACTTACCATGCTACAATGATTAATTCTAAACATGTTTATTTTAGCTAATACAGTAAAGCCAGAAAAACAAGTTGACACGTTTATCACATAACTAATTCGTACCGTAGCTATACAATAGGTGACTATGTGACCTACATCTACATCAAGGAAGTGTGTGGTGACAGTGGTCACTGCTGAATGAAAGCTTACTGCTGTGATTTGCATGTGCAGCGAGATAAAATATGCAAGTCTGACCACACGTTGGAGTAAAATAACTATTGTCTTCTTTTTCTAATCTACAGAGCTGTTGTCCCTCTCATTATGTGGTCTGGGTGCAGCTGTCAGCTGAACTACCAGCTGTCACTAGCTAAGTTTAGAAACGTCAACCAAGTGGCAGGCTACTAGCTTTTACAATGAAACACATGAAAGCACATTTTGATATAGTGTCCTTATGCTGAATTCCTCGTGTCATTCCAAACCTGTATGGCTGTGGAAAACAGAAGATGTTTTGGAAAAATGTCTTAGTGTTTTTTGTCTATATAGGCCTAATGGATGTCAATGGGTTCCAATTTTGTTTATGTTCAATTTCAAATAAAAAAGAAGGTCATACATGTTTGGAATGACATGAGGTGAGAGAATTTTTTTAGGTGAGCTATCCCTTTAAGTCAAGGATTGCCTACATCCTTATCTGCATAGTGACACTGATGTGCAATTTTCCATTAGAATATAATTTTATCCATAAGTGAAGATCACCATCTGGACACAGAGGGTGGTCAAACAACATCAGCAAGCAGAGATTTCAACCTGTGTGTCACATGACTCACGGTTTCCTCTGATTTCCTTCTATGTCCCTTCCTGCTGGTAGTCTCTGATAATGCACATTCCAGTCAGATCAATTTCCTGCCTGTCTAAGCACTTTGTTAGGGGTTTGCTGGCCGAAGAGCTGCTTCCTGAGGTCAGCTGACTGACTGACATCCTGTTGACACCAGCTCCACCACTGTAACAGGCTCTAATAGCAATGCAGGCCAATGAAGAATGACAACAAATATCAATCTCTGTCAGTTTAATACAATAAACGCGTGACCCACAATTGTATGTTTTTAGTTCTTACTCTTAAAACATGGTACTGCAAATATTATTGACTTATTGACACTTCCTCCTTTATCAGTAGTTTTTGATGAGTTGTATTTATGTTTACGAGTCATAAAAAGCCTATAAACTATATGAATAGTTCAATGAGCAAACTCAAATGAAAATGGGTTGTCAAATAAATATCATGTTGTGGTAATGATGTTTTTGGGAACTATTGTTTCTTGC
>NW_015517101.1:0-608 GCF_001515645.1 Sinocyclocheilus grahami | reverse complement strand
TCCAGTTTCCTCTTTGTTTTGCTGCCTCCAGCTAGCGCTGTGACGCTACACTGACCCTAGTTACCTGTGGTTGGCCTGGCCGTGCGTCACTCATAACACAACAGGCCAATCAGAAGAGAGGCTCATGAATATTAATTAGACAGGCCAAAATCGAACTGTTTTCAGCAGAGCTCCTGAGAAAGGAGCTGTAAAAATATGCTCCTGAGAGAGGAGCTGTAAAAATATATTGAGATGGTTTTTGGTACTTATACCGCACATATATATTCTTAAGGACATCAAAACCTCAAATAAAACTCCAGAAAGGTGTACAATATGGGACCTTTAAAGCTCCCGTAATCACGTCAATAAATATTAGCTCCTGTTACACATCAGTAAACGCTTCTAGGCATGGCTTGCCACAAGCTGTAGCCTACTTAAAAAACGAGCATGTTCTATTCTACCATTTAAATATTTCATGTTGAATTATTGTTTTACATTAAATATCTCTGTTGCATGATGCTGTTTTCCCGTGTCTCACCAGGAGATGCCGCTGTTAATTTAACCGACAGTGAACTCGCTGCTCTCAGGTAAACGTGTCGCTCGAGACCTCATCGCTGTGGTATGCCAAA
>NW_015517100.1:0-3814 GCF_001515645.1 Sinocyclocheilus grahami | reverse complement strand
TTTTTTTTTTTTACATTTTGGCATTCGTCTAAATTAATTTCTTCTCTGCAGAAACAAAAGTAATATGAGAATAAATACATTTGTTTATTTATATTACATTTATTTATTACTATTTCTTTAAAATCAAATCATTTTATGACTTACAAATATTAGGATTTCAGCATAATTTGAATATTAATAATATATTCAAAACAATTCATTTTTGCTTTTATATTTGCACAGGCTGCATATAATGCCACAAGCCATTCTCTCTCTGAAACAGCAGCTGAATTCCACGTCTATGAGAATGTGTGAATATGCATGTGGGTGTTTTCACATCTGCTCTCTAATATGCAGAAGTACTTTCTCCCTTTTCATAAACAATAACTCCTTGTATCTCTCATGTTTAGAGAGCCAGGCAGGCCCAGCAACATTTCAAACACATAACATTTTCCCTAGGAATGTGTAATTGTACCAGTGTCGTCACTCTTCTGTTGCTTCGTTCATTTTTGCTGGTTACTCCAAGGGACAAGCTGAGTCAGATGAGGTGAGGGGAGGGATTGGGGGGTGGGGTATTTTTAGATGGCATTTATGGTTTACCCGCCACCCCCCTTAGAGATCAGCACCTGCATGGGCGGAAATATGAACAGTGATGTATATGAAAGGAGGAGCAGTAATCAGTCAAATAAACAAAGAAAGCAATAATGAGCAGGGGCGGGTAAAGAGTAACACCATGAATAATAGAGTGGGATGGGAGGGCAGAGGAAAATTAAAGGCCTGATTGAACAGCTAGACAATTCATACTTTGAGACCACTAATTTAATACATTATCTCTGAAAATGAGATGAGGACACTGGGACAGTCTGCTTATCTTGGCATAAGTAATAGCTAACGCAAATACCTTGCATCAATTTGAGTTCTGTAGCAAATATTTTGTGAAATACATTTATTTATTCAATTTAAATTAAATTATAAATACATAACAATTATCAATAGTTAACCTTTTTATTTCATTTCTTTAAAAAAAATATAAATAAGAATTCAGTTTTTACAATAAAATACTGTATATAACAAATAAACATATAAATAATAATCATTAAACAGTTAATATCTTTAATTCAATTTTAATAAAATGTATCTATTTTATATAATTCTATATATAATTATAAATATATAATTCTTATTTTTGTAAATAAAAAATGGAAGTAAATAAAAATACATAAATAATATGTATAAACAATTCTAAATAAAAAATGGGTAAATAAAATAAATACATAAATAATAATTAAGAGTTTATATTTTATTTAATTTCTTAAATAATACAATTATTTATAATAAATATATAATTCTTATTTTTGTAAATAAAAAATGGAAGTAAATAAAAATACATAAATAATATGTATAAACAATTCTAAATAAAAAATGGGTAAATAAAATAAATACATAAATAATAATTAAGAGTTTATATTTTATGTGCAGATGGCTTGAATGAGAAATGCTGCTATGGTGCGGCCCCTCGGGGGCCTGTGGGGGAGTGAGAGGCTTTTGATCAGCAATAGGTGCTCAGGAGTCTCTCTCGGACATAGGGCAGCTTAATATAGGGAAAAGGGCAAATGCTGTAATTTCACGCATTGATCCGTTGCCGCCATCTCTGTCCGTGTCTGTAGCCTACTACTAATTTACCAATCACACTCACACACAGGGTCAAAAATGAACTTTTTACCACAACTGCCAATGAAATCAGTTTTTCCTGTCCATGAAAACGGGTTGTATTGACCACTTTTATGTAGCTTTTTGAAGTTTAAAAGCTTTAGTGACCATTCTTTGTAACTGCACAGAAAATGTCTCCTTTTGAGTTCTAAAGAATAAGATGTGGATGAATAAATGGTGAGATTTATATTATTATTTATTCCTGTTTCTTTAAAAACCATTTTTATTACTTAAAAATTAGTTGATTTTATTACATAAGAAATTATTTCAAATGATTAGAATATTATGTTTTTGCTTTTTTTATGCTGCATCATATATGCCAAAAGCCAGTCTCAACATGCTTTTTTAAACCATTTCATAAACTATAATTGTATCCCTTCTGTTTAGAGGGCCAAAATATTACAATATTTTATATTCTGAATATTACATTTTAAATAATTTATGGTTTTATTATATAATATATATATTTTCAGGCATAAATAATATATCTGGTCAGTTTTTTTTTTTTTACATTTTGGCATTCGTCTAAATTAATTTCTTCTCTGCAGAAACAAAAGTAATATGAGAATAAATACATTTGTTTATTTATATTACATTTATTTATTACTATTTCTTTAAAATCAAATCATTTTATGACTTACAAATATTAGGATTTCAGCATAATTTGAATATTAATAATATATTCAAAACAATTCATTTTTGCTTTTATATTTGCACAGGCTGCATATAATGCCACAAGCCATTCTCTCTCTGAAACAGCAGCTGAATTCCACGTCTATGAGAATGTGTGAATATGCATGTGGGTGTTTTCACATCTGCTCTCTAATATGCAGAAGTACTTTCTCCCTTTTCATAAACAATAACTCCTTGTATCTCTCATGTTTAGAGAGCCAGGCAGGCCCAGCAACATTTCAAACACATAACATTTTCCCTAGGAATGTGTAATTGTACCAGTGTCGTCACTCTTCTGTTGCTTCGTTCATTTTTGCTGGTTACTCCAAGGGACAAGCTGAGTCAGATGAGGTGAGGGGAGGGATTGGGGGGTGGGGTATTTTTAGATGGCATTTATGGTTTACCCGCCACCCCCCTTAGAGATCAGCACCTGCATGGGCGGAAATATGAACAGTGATGTATATGAAAGGAGGAGCAGTAATCAGTCAAATAAACAAAGAAAGCAATAATGAGCAGGGGCGGGTAAAGAGTAACACCATGAATAATAGAGTGGGATGGGAGGGCAGAGGAAAATTAAAGGCCTGATTGAACAGCTAGACAATTCATACTTTGAGACCACTAATTTAATACATTATCTCTGAAAATGAGATGAGGACACTGGGACAGTCTGCTTATCTTGGCATAAGTAATAGCTAACGCAAATACCTTGCATCAATTTGAGTTCTGTAGCAAATATTTTGTGAAATACATTTATTTATTCAATTTAAATTAAATTATAAATACATAACAATTATCAATAGTTAACCTTTTTATTTCATTTCTTTAAAAAAAATATAAATAAGAATTCAGTTTTTACAATAAAATACTGTATATAACAAATAAACATATAAATAATAATCATTAAACAGTTAATATCTTTAATTCAATTTTAATAAAATGTATCTATTTTATATAATTCTATATATAATTATAAATATATAATTCTTATTTTTGTAAATAAAAAATGGAAGTAAATAAAAATACATAAATAATATGTATAAACAATTCTAAATAAAAAATGGGTAAATAAAATAAATACATAAATAATAATTAAGAGTTTATATTTTATTTAATTTCTTAAATAATACAATTATTTATATGGAAAAGATATAAACATTGACATTTTTCCACACACACACACACATATATATATATATATATATATTAACAATATTTATTGATTTAACATATAAAATTAATAATAAAAAATGTTCAGGTATAGCAATATTTCCTCGTAAAACATTAAAATGGGAAACAATTCAAGTAAAAAAGTCTTTTTTTTGTAGTTAAAATGATTTAGGCATAATTCATGCCTAAATTGATTTCTTCACAGCAGAAACATCATAGAGCTAAACATTTGTTTGCCTGTATGAATTGTAGCGTCTGGACCACTCAAACACACAATATATATTTT
>NW_015517099.1:1772-3815 GCF_001515645.1 Sinocyclocheilus grahami | reverse complement strand
TTTTAAATTGTAATAATATTTCACAATATTACAGTTTTTACTGTACTGCTTATACTGACTCGAAACAACAACTCGATTCAAAAACATAAAAAAATGTAATCGACCCTAAACTTTTGAACAATGGTGTATTTGATTGGAAAAGGTGTGTTAATTACTGTATTTTTATTTTTTCTTCGATAATATGAATTACTATTCTGGCCAAACGGCCACTGGGCCTTGTTCATGAAACATCAGCAAAAAAATTATTTGTTGGTAATTTCTTATGTAAATTGACCAAATTAAATTAAACGTGTCAGTTTATGTAATAATGTTTTTGTGATTAATGCAGAGATTTGTTCTGGTTGCATTTGGTTAATGAAAAAAAAAAATACATTAAAAATCAAGTTAAACTGGGATATTTTTCTACAATGTTTTTCTCTAAATGAACAATTAAATATTTTAATTTTAATACATTAAAAATACACACAGGGACTTCTATGAACATTTTTGAGTGATGATGCAAATGAATCATTAAATCGGACAGTCTGGAAAAAGTGATATGTCTAAATGAATCTAACTTCCCAACTCACAATTTTTCTACATCAGTTACATCAGAGATGCTCTTTAAGTGTTTCTGTTTTAGCGCTCTCATACTAATGAGCATTAAAGTCACAGCAAATATTCATGATGTTGTTTACTTGCATATGAGCAACAAAATCATTGTGAATGTATCGTAAATATGTTATATATATTTCCCTGCTTTAATTGGAACACACAAGCATGCGTTGTGCGATAAATTGAGCGTTTATTATTGCCAACTCTCTCATTGTATTGCATCAATTAATCACACCTAAGCTGATAGGATTCATTGCTCTGTGGTTCAGGTTCATTTGGGTTAATGTGTGTGGGTTTTTATTTGCCTATAGTGGATTATTCTCCCTTCAGAGGTGTGTGTTTTGACATTACCCATGTTCACAAATGCCATCGGAGTAATGACAGAGCAGTGAACTTAGACCTCAAATCATCTTGTGGTCAGAAACCCTGCTAAGTCATGGAGAAAACCCTATGATAACTGACTTATTTCAGGTATAAACTGAATTCTAGACCTTATGTCTCCTGGGAAACTTTTTTTATGATAATTTAACATCTGATCCAGTCAAACTGAAAGCAGTATCTCTCCATGACTCGGTATGTGTCTTTTGGTTGTACGTTTCTCTGAAGCTGAACACACATTATTAGAAATCTGAAGCAGCATGTTGCATGTGTCCTGACACTCAGGAAATTATTTTGCCTTTGGGTCCATGATTCCATGCTCATTTTTGTGACTTCCAGCATAGTTTGTTCAATCATCTGCAAACAATGAGTTGTCGGTGCCTTAATCCTGTTAGAATGAGTGGAGTAATTCCCAGTCATCAGAAGGATTTTCCAAGAACGCAGTCGGGGAAGTGGTTGGGGCGTTTGCACTGACAGCGATTTGCATCAATAAAGCAAATGCAAGTCTTTCAGTTCCGATGAGAGCTCTCCAGCAGAGACTGATGAAGATACAGTTCAAGCTGAACGTACCACATGACACTTTACAAACCTGAACTAACACTGCCTTGTCGTAAAAAGATCATATCAAGGATGTTATAAGTTATTGAACATGGCAGTCTGTCTTGTTTTTTGTCTTGTTTCTGCATGTTGGTTGCACCCAGACAGTGTAACAATATACTATTATAGTATTATTAATGCATTCAATTAGCTTTTATTTGTATATTTTCAGGTTTCATTTTAATTTACTTTTGAGTAATTCTGTGCCTGACATTTTTTGAATGTTTGTTTATTTATCTTTCATTTACTTTTTTTCAACTAAATTGAGTTTTAGTGCTTCAACTAAAATGTTTTTTTATTTTAGTTTCCAAAGCACCATTTAATTTCAGCTTTTAAAAGTTTTTAATCTAATATTTTTTTCTTTTCTTTTTTTTCAGCCTTCTTTCAATTAACCAAAACAATTTTGAATAATTTTAGTTAACAATAACAACATCGATTGCACCAAGTTACTGTTTTGGCAGACTTTTTTTTTTT
>NW_015517099.1:675-1547 GCF_001515645.1 Sinocyclocheilus grahami | reverse complement strand
CGGTGTCAGTGCATGGGTTAAATTACCCTCCCTTCTTGAGGTTTAGTATTTGTGAGTCATAGATTAATCTTGCTCCTGTCAGAGATCTTCTTGTCATTGCATATGATTTATGGATACTGTGTATTCCTCCTCCTCTTCTCTCTGGCTCAGGGAATCATGCCAGGATCTCTGTGGCCTGATCGTGCCTCACTGACAAATGATGGATGAGAGGTTGAGGTGAGTCCTGGGAATGGGGCGATGGGGCCGCAGGTCATTGAAACTCCCCTAAACCCCATAGTGTTGAACCATATGTTTCTGTCTGAATAAGCAGAGTATAATATCTCACTCTGACACCAGGCTTGACTCTTCTACCATTTAGTTCCAAAGTGTTCAGTTGATTTTGCATCTCGATACCCATTTTAAAAGCACCAGCGGGGACTGTGAAGGTCATGACTGCTGTCTTCGCAGAACCACAAATCAGAGAATGGCCTTTTTAGGTGATAGACACAACCTTGGATTCTTGCCTTTAATGGGGAAAGTACAAGGCAAGTGATTTGCTTGTTTCTGTTCATCCTTTCCCTTTCACATTGGATCACATTGCATTGAGACTCATGATCCAAGCCAAAGATGTTCTGAGAGTCTGTATTGCCCTGGACTTGTCATGTGACGGTTGTTTGTAAAACTTCCTCTTAGGCCCGAAACAAACACTCTTGAAAGTATGTGAACACAAATGTTTTGTGCTATGCATGCTAACTGCTGACATTATAAAGAAGAAAAATAGCAATTAGCATGGCGGCGACGATAGCCTCGTGGGCAGTGTGCTGACGCGTCCCGAGTTTGAGTCCCAGCTCGTGGACCTTTCCAGACCCCGTCTCCCAATCCAGTCCCCCCCC
>NW_015517099.1:0-296 GCF_001515645.1 Sinocyclocheilus grahami | reverse complement strand
TTTGAAAATACACTTAAAGTATAAAAAAATTATTTTATTATTCATTTTCTTATTTCTTATCTTTTTTTTATATATATATATTTAAACTGTAATTTATTCCTGTGATGGCAAAGCTGAATTTTCATGATTTATTTATTTTGGTGCTCAAGATTTCTGTGGAAACATGATATATTTTTTCAGGATTCTTTTCTTTGATGAATGGAAAGAACAGAATTTTTTTTCAATAGAAAACTATTAAGTTCTTTAGAAAAAAAAATACTGACCCCAAACTTTTGAACTGTAGTGCATTTTTTTTT
>NW_015517098.1:2052-3821 GCF_001515645.1 Sinocyclocheilus grahami | reverse complement strand
AAAAAAAAAAACAAATAGTAATTTAGTAATATAGTAAATATATTTTCAGACACATGCAAAATACAGTATGTTGCTGAAAATTTAATATAATAAGTTTTTGTCATGAGACCAATGAAAACTGAATAACTGAATTACTGACCTATAGCTAGCATAAAAATCCCTTACTATTATCCCTATGAGTGTAACTATAGCTATCTGAGATTAACTAATGAGTTCCTAATGAGTAATTTCCTCTAGAATGGCAGTATGTTTGTAAAATGGAAGCACTGAAACTGAAGTTCTGTTGGTGAATCAGCATACATACAATATCAATTCATTTGTTCACCTGGCACGCAGACTCACTGTTCTCCCTGCCAAAGCGGGTCTCACCGCTAATGAACGCTCTGATGCCAATAAAGCCCTCTAATTCACTCATCTTTCTACCAGCATCGCTCTGGTGACTCAGTGACATAAAATACGCATGGACAGAGATGCCCTTGAACTGCTGCATTATCCTGCCATTTTCTTGGCCTAAATTAGATTTGCTTTGTTTTCTTTCGTAGCTTTTGTTAACTCACTTTATTTGTGTGAAGTACACTAAAATAAGGATGAGTTTGAGATACGCTTGTATGATTGGCAAAAACTAGCACAAACTATGAGATCAACTTTTTTTGCATAATTAAATGTTCCAACTTGAAGAAAAAAAATCATATTCATCCTGTTTCTATCCATTTCATGGTTTATTAAATGAAGAATACAATCAAATACTAATAGGATTGAGGTGCTATCTGAGAATTTCCTCTCCCACCCCTCAGGCCTGAGGTTCCTGGAGTTGAGGTTTGCACAGGAAAGCAGTTACCATATTCACATGTCTCAGTAATTGAGAACACTGCCTAGCAGCCCATAGTGGCCTCTTAGACAAATGTGTCCAATACTTCCTAATTAGTTGGTGAGACATCGGGCAGTCTATACTTAGAATGTGCACTAAATGAAAACCTCAAGAAACAGTTGGCCTCTCTGCCGCGAATTTCGTAGTTTCTTGCTCGACAATGAACAGAGGTTTTGTTCCACTGGATCTGCTGTCGCTCCCTTCCTGCAATAATTATCAGGAACTTTTAATAAATAAACTTGACAGCAGTGTCCTTCACGTACTGTACAGCACTTGCTTTCAGACATTCCTTTACTATTTGAAATGGAGACACAGAGGTGAGCTTGCTAGAATCGACCTTTGCTCTGTTGTTCCTTCAAATAAATTTGGCAATGATGATCATTTTATTTTTACCTCGTCTTCTTTCACAGAGCAGATAGGAGAGAAATGGATGGGCAAGTAAATACGGTGGCCGGTTTCTTTTATAGAAGAGTAGATTTCCATTAGCTGCGATTTTTATCAATCAGTACCTCGGGTGTGGAGTGGATCAATGGTCTGTCGCTATGGCAACTGGCACAAAGTGATGGGTAATTCCACAAGGTGAGGGGAAGGATCCTGTGAGGTGGCAAAGACAGACAGGATCGATAAGGCCCAAGATAATGAGTGTGAATGCTCAATCCTGCCTCTCTCAGGATAGCTGCTCCAATCAGTCTCTTATGCTCACCAAGGCTAATACAGTAAAATATTAATATTGTGAGATATTATTACTACTATTTTAACATTATAATATTATTATTATTTTAACATATTTTAAAATGCAATTTTTTATATACAAAGTGCGAATAGAAACGTGCGAGTTGGTCTTGGTGAATCCCAATTGCTAGTATTAGAAGGATGCATGTACATGTTTCAGGTTGAAAAA
>NW_015517098.1:0-1361 GCF_001515645.1 Sinocyclocheilus grahami | reverse complement strand
AAGGTAGCTTAATTAAGTGCGGTAATCACCACTTATAACAGTGGTTCTACAGGATGATGTATTTAAATTAATAAATTAGTAGTAAAGTATTAGTAGTAAATATTAATAATAATAATATATGTTTAAAAATGTAACCCAAATTTGCATTAAAATTCTATGTTGTAAACTGCAATCTTATTTTCCCCTACCTTACTAACTTATATTATAGTGCTCTTATTGAGTACCATTTGTTTCTTGCAATTTCTGGAATCGCAAAATGAATCACTGTTAAATATTACAATATATCAATACTCCCAGTTTCTGTTTACAATCAATCAATCTATCAATCAACAAATAAGTAAAATGGAAACAATCAGCTTTGTGATAATTACAGCAGAAATACCAGAAATATCTTATATATCCTATAAATGGGGACATTGTTGTGTTGCACAACAGGAGACCTTCAAGTAAAGAAGGATGTGTGACTAAGGTTATGAAAGATAGCAATTTTTGCATAAAGAGTCTGCATAAAGATCACTTTTCCTTGATGTAAAAAAGAGAAAAGAAATCCAGAAATTTCAAGAAACAAATGTCAAGCCAACAAAAATGCCAGCAATGCTACATTTGCAAAGTAAATGTAATTATTTTATGGGTTCAGAAGGAAAACATGCAAGAACTGAGTGTTTCTCAGACATGTCAGGGATGTGTGATGCCAAAACGCTCCCGATAAACATCTTCACTGTGTGAAACATTTCCTTGACATATTGAATTGCAGTCTAGATAATGTGCTGCAGCAGCGGATGCAATCTATGCTAATAATATGGAAAAATAATTTGGGAGCAAACAATGTAGTTCCTAAAGGGTGTGTCTAATGTTTAGACTGCAAAACAAAATGTGTTACAGAAAGGTTGTCTTCGATGTTTAAGAGGTAATATCAGGTTATCGGTGGTTGCGACTTTTCAGAGACGTGACCTCAGGGCTACAAAACATGAATGTAGTAAACGATAAAGAATGCAGTTAAGAGCTTATGTCTTTTTAGCTACATAAATGAGCCTGCCCCCAAAATGATTTCTGAATTAGTCAGAATCACGATCATGTCGCCTCCTCATTGTTTGAATGCATGTTTTTAAATGAATGTCAAAGAGAACAGTGATAAAGCAAACTGAGCAACATGATTTTCCACTGCACATTATAAAAAGTCAACATAAGTTGGATAGAACCTCTTTAATGTTTTGTAATATTTGCATGATTTGTCTCAGCCTGTTGGAAAAGGGACTAGGCATGACATTAAAACATGTTACAATGGAGAATTGTTAAAGGGAAATGCTTAGTTGGGGTCACATTTTGCACAAAGCTACTTAAAACGTGATTAGACAAGAAGG
>NW_015517097.1:2339-3821 GCF_001515645.1 Sinocyclocheilus grahami | reverse complement strand
AAAAAAAAAAAAAAAATCTTTTGCTTGTGTTCTGGGATTTTGGCCAAATTTGTGTCTTTTTTTCATATGATAAGCCTTTAGCTGCTGACGTTTTTTGAGTGGTGTGATACAGGCCTCATTATGTTTAAAAGCACGATGAAAAGCCAGTACCAGCGTCCTTGTTTACCAAGCACTTCTGTTGAATTGGCAATGTCAGAATATTCCACTTTTCCCTTCTTCTTGACTAAAATCTTCTTTGCAAGCCAAGTGATGACTGCTATAAAATTTGAGGGCCTTTTTGTTTTTGTTTAATCTACTATTACTTGAATTGATCTTAGATATGTCCAGATGCATCACAGTTAGTGAGTTGCGCACCATTTCTTCTTTTTTGGTCTACGTTTCAATGCATGTGCAAAAAGATGGATGTAGATCTTTCTTGGACTGCGCTGAGTATATTTGCTGTCTTCAGGTGTGACGGCTATTTCCTGGAGTTCAAACATCCGTCAATGTCAGTTCAGGGAGCCAGTGCTTCACTTGAAGTTCTCCGTTGAATGATAACATTAAAGGCAAGATAGATGCCTCAGTTGTGGTTCCTCTGGGTGTTTTTTTTTTAAATTTTTTATTTTTTTTACCTAGATCACACTTTGAACAAAACTTGGCACCAAGGTAAGCGAGAGTTCTTCATGATAGAGTTTATGGGACCAAGATGGAATGAAAGCATAAACTAATCTAGTGCATTTACTTCCTGCACCTTTTGTATCTCTGAAGGTGTCTCATCACCTCTGACCGGCACGTCTTCACTGGGGGGGCCAGCACCGAACACATCTGTTTTTACAACACCCGTGCTCCCTCACAACTCAAGTGTGAATTTGAAACTCTCTGGTATGGCGGAGATGTGTTAGACAAACAGAACAACTATTGTGCACATCGCCGTGGAACAATGTAATCTCTGACGTGTTGTTAGAAGGTGGTGTAAGGGTGGTGTTCGGTTTCAGAGGCTGTATTTACATTTCTCCAGACTAGGCATGTGTATGTGTAGACTAGGTGTCTTTGTCTGACATGAACCCACATACCGAAGGTACGCATGAGGACGTCAGTGTTATCATAGCTGTGTTGGATTGGACGTTAAATACAGATTATTTCCAGGGGAAGTAGTGTAGTGTGTGTGTTAATGTATAGGGGTTTATGGGTGTTCCTAACCAAATGGCTTTGCCATGACACCTAGCATCTCTAAAGCTTATAGCTTTTAAAGCACTTCTACTTAAGTTGACCATGCATTTATTTACATTAGAATAGCAATGTTTTGCAAATACCCTCCACTTGCAACACTGAATATTGGGTCTTTGGTTTCATGCAGTTAATATGATCTTTTTATAGATGTTTTGTAATATAAAACCAAATTTGGCTTGGTCTTTCAAACTACTATGTTAATATAAAGTCTACATTTTATAACGCAGAACCTCCTCCGTTGTCCAAAAAGAGCAGTTTAGTCTGTGCTTTTGT
>NW_015517097.1:0-1012 GCF_001515645.1 Sinocyclocheilus grahami | reverse complement strand
CTCAAGAGCAATTTGATGTTGAGGTTTTGCACTTATTTTGGCTCTCTTCAGAAACACTGCAGTGATTTTGGTTGCCCTCAGAGCGGCAGTCAGGGAGCATCATGTCAGGACGTGAAACACTTTCTTTTCAAAACCACCTATGAAGACCATTTTGTCTGGTCTTGACCAGCACAGTCCTTCCTACTGAAGAGTTCCCTACTGAAGGTTAAATTGGCATATAAGTGAAAGGTTTATCTCTTCAGTTCAGTAAGTGTTTTATATCTTCTCTCTTATATCTGTCTCAAGTTTTTACGGTGCCTCTGCCTGTAACATTGCAATGAACAATGTTTGAAGTTTTAGATGGTCAGCATAATCAGGTGCATTTTATGAGTCTCCTCCTCTCCTGTAGCTGCATTTAGATTTGACCGTAGAAGCTTTATGGCTTTGTAAATCTCTCAGCATGTCATGTGTGAATAACAAATGTAATGATCATGTTCATGATTACTGTATTTATTTATTTTGTTTCTATGACACTTGCAAGTCTAAAATTACACTCTTAAAATTGCATCATATATTCAGGTTTCAAGACTGTGGGGACCCCGTTTCCTCTGTAACAAATTAAAATAATAAATATGATTTCAGTTTTCATCTTTTTCATTTTGATCTTTTACCTTATTTTACAACATATTTTGTTTTATTTAACATAAGTAGTTTGAGTATAAAACATTGGTTGTTTTAGGCACAGTGTGATCCATCTTGATTTGTCTGAGAGCTTTAAGAATGTTCTGGAACTCACGTTTCAACAAAGGCGTCCCGGTTTACATTATGATCTCTGAGATATTGTTGTCCGAGGCACAAAACATCGCTGATGGATGCCTGAAAAGAGACCTTCAGCATATAGAGCCAGGAAAGATTTGCTCAGCAGGACAAAACTTTGTTCACTTAAAATTTGTGCTTTTCATCCAAGTTTCCTTCTGTTCATTTTATTGCTGTGGTTTTCGTGTAAATTCTGTGCCCCTGTGAGGACAGGCTG
>NW_015517096.1:16398-20220 GCF_001515645.1 Sinocyclocheilus grahami | reverse complement strand
TTGGTACCGTGACAACACTAGTCTGTACAGCCCGCTCAGCCTCGCCATTGCTGCGTGGATGCTTCGGGCTACAGGTTACAAGTTTGAATCCATAGGCAGCTGCGAAATCTGAGAAAGTGCTAGATGAGAACTGTGGCCCATTATCGCTCACTAACATTCCTGGGATACAGAGGCCTGCAAAGTTAGACTTTAGGTGTGTAGTGACATCTGCAGAGCTGGTGAGTGAAAGATTTGCCACATTTCGACATACCGTGAATAGTAATCCACAACTAAAAGGTAGGTTTTCCCTTTCAGGAAAAACAGATCTGTCCCTAGCTTTTGCCAGGGCCTCTCAGGACGATCTGATGGAATCAGTGGTTCAGTGTGATTGGTGCACTCTTTAATGCAAACCTGGCATTTCAGAACCAATTCATTCAACTGCTGGCTAAGTCCCGGCCACCACACACTTTGCCATGCACGGTCTCTGCATTTAACTACTCCTTGATGTCCTTCATGCAGCCTGGCAAGGACCTCATTCCGCAGTGCAGAGGGAATAACGAGTCTTGTACCTTTTAGAAGAAGGCCGTCGTGAACAGATAGAATAGATCAGTCTCATCTGAAACCGTTGGATGCGGGGAGGTAAGGCATCCAGTTCCTGGCCACCTAGAAGACTTGCAGTGGTTTGTGATCAGTTTCCATCTCAAAATGTTGGCCGATCAAAAAGTCACGAAATCTCTCACATGCCCAGGTCAGCCCCAGGGCCTCCTTTTGCACGTATCTTTGCTCAACAGGAGTAAGAGACCGTGACGCATAGGCAACAGGTCTCCAATTAAAACCCTCTTTCTGCAGCAGGACTGCTCCCAGTCCATACGACGATGCATCTGCAGATACTTTGAGTGGCTTGTTTGCATCATATAAGGCCAGCACTGGTGCAGATGACAAGTCTTCCTTCAAGGCTTTAAAAGCTTTGACTTGTTCTCCCCCGCCCCCCCCAAACCAGCAGTTTCTCTTGGACAAAAGATCTCTGAGGGTTTTATCTTTTTCCGTCAGGCGCGGAATGAATTTTCCCTGCTGGTTGACCATACCAAGAAAACTCCTGAGCTCACTGACATTTGTTGGCTCTGGCATTTCCTGGACCACTGCTGTCTTGGCTGGGTCCGGTTGCACTCCTGTGTCTGAGATAATGTGGCCGAGAAACTTGACTACACGCTGTGACAAGGCACATTTTTCTAAGTTGAGGGTGACGCCAGCAGTTTCCATCTTTTGGATCACTGCGTGAAGATGCACATCATGCTCCCCTTGAGAACACCCCCACACAAGCATGTCGTCCATGTGACAGACCACTCCGTCCAGGCCCTCAGTGACTTCAGTTACCATACGGTTTTGGAAGTGCTCAGGTGCTGATTCAACTCAGCTCAGCGATACCGAAGGACAAACGACTGAAAAATTAACGGCCAAATTGTGTGATAAAGGTTGTCAACTTGGCAGAATGCTCAGCTAGCGGAATTTGCCAAAATCCCATGTTCGCATCTAGCTTGCTAAAAAACAGTAGCTCCCGCTAACAATCCAAGAGTCTGTTCAACCAAGGGAAGAATTAATTTCTCCCTCTGCACAGATTCGTTGAGCTTTGCTAAGTCAACGCAAATGCATGGATCGCCGGACTTTTTAGGCACCACAACAATGCCTGCACACCACTCTGTGGGTTCTTCCACCCTGCTTATGACCATCATCCGCTCCATGCGTTGTAGTTAATTTTTTACTTTTGGCATGAGTGGAAGTGGAATGCGGCATGGAGTTTTGAGGGAGAATGGAACTACTCCTGATCTCAGTTTAATAGTGTATGGTCTCTGTAAGAGACCTAGCCCACTGTACAGCTTTGGATAGTGTTCCTGTAGAGTTTGAATGCTTATGCCATCAACACGTGTGACGAGACCCAGTTTGGTGATGGCGGGTCTGCCTAGCAGTGGTGAATGCAGACTTTTAACAACATACACATCCTCCCATGTATGCTTGTCTCCTTTCTAAAGCAGCATGTTTGAAACTCCAATCACACAAAGAGGTGAGCATCCAGGTCCAAGTAAAGGCTTGGTCACTCTTTGGAGTGCCGGTTTGATTGTCATCTTCGAATATCTCATGGAAAACATGGTCTGGCATAACAGTGACATTGGCGCTTGTGTCGATTTTGAACTGTACTTCACAGTCTTTTATTTTAATATCAATCAGCCAGGGGCCACCCTCAGCAACCACCATGCCTAAAAATATGCCAGAGTCCTGTTCCTGAATTTCATTCACCTTTCAGGATGAAGCACACACTTTTTGGCAGTGACCCCTTTTTCCACAGGCATGACACAGTACAGTATTTGCAGGGCATTGAGCTTTTGGATGAGATGAGCTTTTTCCACACTTATGACATCTTGACTGTGGCTGTTTAAATTTTTAATTTGCTCCATGACAACTTTTGAATCTCTGCCTGATTTGAGGTAGTTTGCTTTTGCTTATGACTCTATCTACGGAGCCAGATGTTTTAGCATTAACACACTCACTACGCAGATTACTCTGCTGCTGCTTCACTGCTTCAGTCTGTCTTGCCATATCAATGGCCTTTTCCAATGTTAGATCTTTATCTAACTGTATTCGCTCCGACAGACGCATATCATTCAACCCAACGACTAACCTGTCTCTGATTAATTCGTTGTGCAATGGCCCATATTTGCAGTGCTCAGCCAAGGAGTACAGTGCAGTCACGGAGTCGATTGGTTCGTTTTCCCCTTGTTTCCTCATGTTGAAACGTGCTCTTTCATAGATTACATTTTTCTTCACAACAAAGAATGCGTGAAAACCCTCCTTCACTGCGTCGTACTGTTCCATGTTTTCGTTTGTGAAATTCAGCACCTTGTCGTCCGCTTCATCGCCCATACAGTACATGAGTGTATTTATTTGATTGGCTTGAGTGGAAGTGTGACAATTACTGGCCTGACGGAAACGTTCAAACCGTCGGATCCATCTTTCCCATTCATGAGGTTTAGAGAAGTTAAATGGCTCAGGTGGCTGGATGCTGAACGTAGCACACGGGGCCCGGCGTGGGCGGCTTTCTCTCCCTGGGAGCTGCATCAACTGGAGCACATTGTCCTCTTGCCGCTTGTTCCATGAATTCGCGACTTCACTTCTCATAAAGCTTAACTTGCCCCGAAACAAACTTCTTCCGCCAGCTTATTAGAATATCCTACTCTGACACCATGTCGTGTTCCCTAGTTTAACGTGTGAGTAAAAAGCACACAAACACCCTTGGACTCCCAACTAGCCTTCATTTATTCTACTGACCCAACAATGCCCCCTCGCAAACAGTATTGAGGAATCAAACCATGTAAAATATTGTCATGTAGTTTCACTACATAGATTATCCCACAATAATTAACTAAACTAATAATTTATTAAGCCATACCGTGTAATTAATTAACAAAATAAACTGCATTTGAAAAAGCTTTTGGCATGACAACAGTTTCAGTTTAAGCATGGCTAAAATATAGGGTAGTTGCAAACTTTTTATACTTTGGACTGTGTATTAAAAATGAAATTACTTTTTTTTTGTTCATCGGTGCATCTGACATTTTGAATTTATACACAAGCCGCTGGTATTGACTTGGTCCTCATACATAGTAACGTGCCGTTGTATTTCACCAGGCCTTAGATTCAGTAATCCAAGCCTCTCTTTTCTGAGAGCGATGGTAATAAGTAATTTTCATTCTCTATGGTGGCGGCTGTGTCATTTGGGGTTGATTAGATGTAATCTATATGCAGTAATGGCCTTGCAGTCTGCTGTTCTGAATCTGTTGTATGTAAATC
>NW_015517096.1:0-209 GCF_001515645.1 Sinocyclocheilus grahami | reverse complement strand
CTTTTTTTTTTTTTTTTAGCTAATTTAGTTGTTATTCTTGGCTGAATAACTCTAGAAGGTTTTCAAAGCCCTTTAAATTTAAATATGTACACAGTTTAGATTAAATTAAAGTATAGTCAAATTTTTTAATCAGCATGTTTTTGTGTTTTGCTTTGGTTTGGAAAGTGGTACCGAGAACCGTGGATTTTCACTGGTATTGGTACCGAATA
>NW_015517095.1:3338-3825 GCF_001515645.1 Sinocyclocheilus grahami | reverse complement strand
CCATTGTGTATGAAATGTGCTATACAAATAAACTTGCCTTGCATTACATCTTCTTGTATAATTCTATCTCAGTACTTTCGGTTTAATTTTATATACATTTTTAATATATATAACAATTTTTGGTCTGTTTTTGGTTCTAATGTACGTGTCTGACTACATTATGTCTTCAAAAAAAATGTTTTATTTACAAAATAATTTAATTATTTAATGTTTTATTTATGTGTATTAATATTGTTATGCATTAAATAATTTTAATTAAATTTTTCATAGAAAATGATACATTTACAGTCATTTTCACTGCGGTAACAATGATCATTGTACAGTTTTTATAATCTAAAACCAAACATTTATGCAAGTGTTCCTCAGTTTTCGCACAAAATGGTTCAATTTTTTAAAAGATGACAACAGAATTTATATTTCCTTGATTAGAGTTTAAAGTTGAGCCTTTAAAGTTGTCCAAATGAAGTCCTTAGCAGTGCATATTACT
>NW_015517095.1:1028-2880 GCF_001515645.1 Sinocyclocheilus grahami | reverse complement strand
TTTTCCATTTATATCATTCTATAATAATCACCACGGGAACAAATAAAACATCCTGTACAATAACTACCGATAGAAATGAGCAGATCAAAAATACAGATATTAGAAATATCCATCAGTATAACAAACAGGCATCGTGTCAAAAGCTATTCGTTAATTGTGTATTAGAATATACCTTTATAAAATTCAAGCATGTTAAAATAGGTTTGTTCTTCAAATATAAAACACCAATGGTTGCCTAACAACCAGTTTTCACAGGTTTGCACCGTGTGCATGAAAGAAACCACATCCGTAAGGCATCCCATGATTCTCTGCTGTGACAAAACAGAACCAGCATCCTATATAATAAAGCATTCATATGGATTAGACAGCGTGACAGTCTTTGGTCGCTCACCGCTTTGTCTTTCAAGCTCAAGGCACCAACAGAAAGGTTGCATTTCCATCTTTAAATATCCAACATGCATTTACGTCCAAGCTGTGAAGCACAAGCCATAAAACTGAGTTTTTATAAGCCATGGTTATGCACATTTTGAATAGAAACACCTAGAATATCGTTTGTTGTTGCTCGACACATTCGACAGATAAAGTGCAACAAGCTCTTTCTCAAAGTCAAAGAATCACATAAAACGTATTTCATCCCGTCACGTGACATTAAAGCATTGCAAAACTACACACTTGGTCCTAAAAGAGATGCAAAATCATTCAAATCAAACTAATCAGAAAACAAAAGGCACGGGAAACTGCAAAACAAACCATTTTCACCTCTATAGCTCAAGCGTGTGTATTTGGCGACTATATTGTGTGCAAGTATACAGTACAATATCATTTTCTGAAAGACGATGTGTATATGATTTTAGAATCGAAGGAAGACCACAATCTCAAAGCGACGCCACTGACGATTAAATAACTAGACTAGTTCTTTCAGGTCAGTGAAGATGCAAAGGAAAGGAAAAGACGTGGCTATTTTCCCTTTTGTGGTTAGTCAGTTTATGAGTTAAAATAAAAATAAATACATATATAAAACTGCACTGGTCTTTGCTGGGTTTGCCTTCATTATGAGAATTAATTAATGCCAGACACCTGCAATAATGTGCTTATTGAGCTCGAAAAGATGAATATATTCACACTAGTGTCTCTTCATCATCAGTTATAGGTTAGTAGTGTTGCTCTCTGTAAAACAGACCTGTTATTGCAATATTACAAAATTCAAAGATTCAAAACATTTGCAGGGAATGTTTCGCCCCAAAATATAATTGAAAAAATATTGTATAAATAAAAGCCCATTTTGAGAGCCATTATGATTTGAAGGATTTGACCTTTTCTTCTTCTCTGTATCCATGATAATTCACATCATTGCATTATAACTTGATTAAAAAAATACTGAAATATTTACCAAATGAATACTTCTTATTCTTATTATCCATGACAGTTCTCATCATTACTGCATCATAACTTGATTTTAAAAAAGGCAAAATAATTACTGAAATAATATTTCACAATTTAATACTTGTGTTTAATTATCATGCAAATACCACAATGTAAAAAAAAATTGCAATTTTAATACAATGAAAAAAAATTTAATTAAACTCTGTGGTGATTAATTACCATGAAAATATAAAACTTCATTACTATAATGCAACAAATTCCATTTAGACAGAATTTACATATTTACATTGTGAAGTATTAAATTGTTAATTATTATTTCAGTAATTGTTGTGCTGGTTTTCTTTCATTAAATGATACAATAATGAGAATGATCATAATTAGAATAAGAAAATGTCTGGATCATTACAGAATATATATATACACACACATACATACATATATATATACAGTATATATATATATATATATA
>NW_015517095.1:0-910 GCF_001515645.1 Sinocyclocheilus grahami | reverse complement strand
ACACACACACACACACACCCTGAAGTTCAGGTGAAATAACCTGATTATAACAAAAACAATGCCACTGTGTAAATATATATAACAGGCTTCAAATAGGCTTCATTTTCTTTACGCAAAATAAAATTTCCTAATTTTGGGGTGAAATATGACCTGGGCATGTTCTTGACTGTTCTGGATCTTGTGAAGCAGATTTGATGTTCTTCCTCCAGACGTCCTGGTGTCACAGCACAATCATTCCCAGATCTCTCTTCCCTGACAGCATCTTCATGTTTAAAAGCAAAGGGAATGTTAATCTCACACGGTGAGACGTACAGCTTAAAGACACGTGCGTGTCATTCTGCCATCATTCGCACCTCTCGCGCTCGGGCGCAGTCACTTCCTGTGCGGTTTTGGCAATGCCAGCATTGTCCGTTCAAGGGCAGCAGATCTACAGGAGGATCCAGCAGAAATGCGGCACACGCGTGGAAGTCCAGCGGGTTCGTGTCTGTTAACCCCGTCCGCTCTGCTCTGGTCTGTCAGAGCTGGCTGAGGGTCAGGGGCTCGGCGGTTTGTGTAAGATGCCCTGCAGGTCCTCTGGAAGAGACAGGATGATGCTCTCGATATGGGCCTGCAGTTTGGGTAGAGTTCCTGGTTTGACAGGAAGCTGATCTTTCTCGGCCTGAGTCTGAGACACAAGATGGAAAAGCAACGTATATAATGAAATACATATTTATGCAATCAACGTACACACTGTAAAAATGATTTTCAAAGTTGTAAATAAACAAAGATTATTGGAGTAAAGTTTTTAAGACAATACCATTTTAGTCTTTTTTACTTAATTTCACATTTAATTCAATGACTTGCCTTTCTTTGTAACTGAAATTTACTAGTCATTTCTGAGTGAAACGGTTTCCTACACTAATTTTTTTTT
>NW_015517094.1:0-3829 GCF_001515645.1 Sinocyclocheilus grahami | reverse complement strand
TTTTTGCACTTATTTAGTTTGTCCACAATGCACTAACACTGACCCAGTCCACTATTCCCAGTCCACTATAGTCCACTATTTTAAACAGGAGGTGGAATGACAATAGGCACCTGCGTTGACGAGCGCTTGTGTGACTGGGTAAAAAGATACCCACAACTCAGTTTAAACAAATACAAAGACATTTTTTATTGGTCATAACATCTGGAAAGAAATAGCACAGACACTTGACAAATATGAAATTTCCTACTGCATGTGTTAAATGCTGTGCATCCACACACTCTATCAAATGGAGTATACTTTGAAAGGATGTGCATTCAGCTGTATGCATCTGCATCAAACTTTTGCATCAAAACTGAAGTATACTTTGGGTTTTAGTATGGTCATTTGCATGACACCCTACCACAAACACGATACCCAAGTTTACATGTTAAGTGTTAAATGATAATCCTGAAATTAATTCAAATTGAAGTAATTCTACATATATTTGTATCAGCATAGTTAAAACGTTTTAGTGTTTTTACATTCAGGTGAACCACAGAGAGAAGAAGAAAAAGAGGAGAAGGTTGAGCCACTTGAGGAAACGGAAGAAGATACAACCCCTAGATCAGCTGTAATTGAAAACATTCAAAACAGTGGTCAAGAGTTTCTGACAATGCTGGTGGAAAATATCCTGAAAGGATCTTCTGCTGAGTCAAAAGACTTCAACATCGAAATAATACCAGAGAGTAACTGTGCTGTAGTGGCATTTTCCAATAGCAAGTGTAAGTCATGGGTTGTATCCCACAACACAATGTACTCTTCAGATGTGCATGCAAAATTCTAGCCTTTTACTAAGGTCTTAGTGGTGGTCACCGTGCTCTTATTTCCTGTTACTTATATTTGATTCCACAGATGCAGAACATTTCTTTGTATCCTCTCCAAGCAATGGAATAATTAAGAAGAAAAACATGAAAGTCCGATTGCTTGAGATGACTTCAAAAGTGAAAGCTGAAGGCTTACCTCCAAACTCAAACTCTGACTTAGTCATGCTGTATTTTGACAAATTTGGAGAAGTAGAGGATGATGGGGTAACATTTGAAATAGATCAGTCAGCAATAATAACTTTTACAAATCTTGAAGGTACATGAAGTAGTAACATTTGATTTATTAGTTGAATTTCATTTTGACAAATGCATAAACTAAACAATGTATGCTTTTTCAGATGTGCAAAGAGTCCTCAAAGAGCAACATCAGCTTAAAAAGCAGCCTTTCAGAGTACTGCCGTACTATGAAACACTACAAACAGCTCTATATGGTAAAGACAGACCCCCCCTGAGACTTCCAGAGGCATTTATTGAGAAGATTGATAGAGCTGTATGGCACCACTTAAAGGAAAACAAAAAATCTATGGATTATATCAAGCAAGCTATCTCCAGTCATTTTTGTGAGATGGATTTTCAGTCCTCAGCAGTGAAGATCAGTCCTTCTCAATCCCTACTTAACAATGGTGTGCAGACAAGAAAACTCATTCAGACATGGAGAGAAAATGCCCTCTCTGTGTTTTTATCATTAACATCTGAGTTTAAATCCACTGAGTTCTGCATTCAGAAGGATGCGTGGACAGAGATACAAACTGAAATCCAAAAAGAAGTAGTGGGAGAGGCTGTCACACTGGTTCCCAATGTGGATGAAGGAACAATAACTGTAGCCGGCCTGAAAGAAGATATGAACAGGATTGAGGGAATTCTGACAGAAACTGTTGAGAGAGTCACCCAAAGAATCCAAAGGGAGAAGGGCAGTGAGACGGGTGAAACCAGTATGACTCCATCCATTTACAATCTCGTTCTCCGTGATGGTTTGGAGCAGCAAATTTGTGACAAATTTCCAGAAATTAACATCACATACCATGTGCACAGCCGAAAGTTAACTTTTTACGGTCTGAAACATGAGGTGCTGGAAACAAAGAATAAGATACTGCAGGCTGTTCTTAATTTGATTCATAAACCAATTGAGCTCCACCAATCTGTTTTAGATTTTCTGCTCACCAAGGATGTAGAGGAAATGACCAACAATTTGTTTTTAAACAAAGGAATCAATGTGGCATTAGAAGCTGATGGAAAGAGAGTTTTGCTTGTTGGGAAAACAGACAATGCCTTGAGTGTTGGTGAGAAGCAATTGCAGACAGATCTGAGTCATCTAAACTTCAGTGTAGAAGATCCCAGTGTTCTAGGAAGATCAGACTGGCATGACCTAGTCTCTCACATAAAAAACACTGTCACAAATGTCACAGTACAGACAACTGTCAACCAGGTGGTGGTTTCTGGCTTTGTAGATTCCATTACCGATGTTGAACAAGAGTTACATAACTTTGTTCAGGAAAACTCTCAATTTGAGAAAACTCTGAAGTCTCACAAGACTGTTGTCACATACATAAAGAATCATAAAAAGCAGGATTGGTTTGAAGAGGTGAAAGGTAATGTGAATGTAAACTTCAAAGGTGAAGACATTGTGATCAGTGGCTCAAGGCTTCATGTCTCTAAGTGTGTGCTTCTGTTTGAGGACTTGCTTAGATCTGTGCATAACTGCACCATGAAAATAGTTAAACCAGGGGCAAAGAAGTTTTTCAAGGAGAAAGAGTTAATGTGTGTTACATATGTCCAGACAAATATGAATTGTTTGGTTCAGTTACTAGATGAGTATGACCACCCACATGACACAGTTCAATCACTGATAATAAAACCTGTTTATCATTATAAAACACATGAAGGAATGGAGATTACAGTAAACAAAGCTGACATGTGCTCGTTTCAAGTGGATGCAGTGGTCGGTGGATGCAAAGAGAACCTCCTACTGGATGGAGGTTTAGTCAAGGTCCTCTCAGATGCTGCTGGTCCTAAACTTCAGAATGACTGCAACCAGACTGTCAAAAAACGGAAGTTGACAACAGGTGATGCTGTTCTCCTCGATGCAGGAGGGCGGCTGCGATGCAAACATGTCATCTTAGCAATAGGACCTAATTATAATATTAACAAACCTCAGGAGTCTGAAAAGCTCTTGAAAAAAACTGTGAAAAAGAGTCTGAATTTGGCAGATCAAGAAAGCTTCCAGTCTTTGGCAATCCCAGCCATTGGCTCTGGTGTAGCTGGTGGTGGTTTCCCACTGGACTTTTGTGCAGACACCATTGTGAAAGCTATAAAAGAGTTCTGTGATTTTGTTGAAGAGGACAATACACTGAACAAGATTCACCTAGTTGACAATAATGATAAGACAGTTCAAGCTTTAGAAGCAGCAGTGAAGAAGGTTTATGGGGCCAGTGCGCATACCCACAGCATGGCATCTGGAAGCAGTTCAAGCAGCCAGCAGCAAAATCAAAACCATGCAAGTTCTTCTCCAAGCCAACACCAGACTGCCACACTCTTTCAAGGAGCATCACAAAGTTTTCAGACAAAAGAAGGTTTAACCATCACCCTTATGAAAGGAAACATTGAGGACACAACAGTGAGTTCAGTATTATTACACATAATTGTATTTGGTGTCTTACTTTTTGCTGAAGCTCATTTTCTATTTGAAATGCCAAAATGCTCTTGAAGGGATGTACTTGAGAGGGTTTTATTTATGTTCGTTTTCCTCCAAAAGTTTCAAAGGGCCCTCCGCCTTTTTCATTTTTTTGTTCATTTTGAAGTAGAATGTCGGAACATTATTTGAGCTGACTATGCATCTGTAAATATCTGCTTTTTTGTGCAGATGGACGTCGTTGTGAACACTCTCAGCAGTGACCTAAATCTCAGCGTGGGAGCTATTTCAAATGCCCTTCTCAAAGCAGCTGGTCCTCAGCTTCAGGTTCTGCTCA
>NW_015517093.1:3332-3830 GCF_001515645.1 Sinocyclocheilus grahami | reverse complement strand
TTGATAGCATTGAACTTACGATAAGAAATGGTTATGTTGTCAGTATATTTGGTTGGATAAGTTAGTGTAAAGCCATTTAATTGGTGGTTTCAGTTTATTTGAGATGAAGACATCATGTGCACCTTCATCTTCATGTTCTGTACCTTACAGGTAAGGAAGAAGACTCTGGAGAATGCTCGGATCATGCTTGAGATCGACAACGCCAAGCTGGCTGCAGATGATTTTAGAATCAAGTGAGTGTATGACTTCCTGCACTTACCAAAAACACCTTTGAAAGGTGGAAGGAGGTTTTGACTTGGTGTGTGCTTGCAGATGGGAGACGGAAAGTGCGATGTGTCAGTCGGTGGAGCGGGACTGTGTGGCCCTGAAGAAAGCCAAGTCAGACCATGACCAGATCATTGCCACACTCCGTGGGGACCTGGACAGCCTGAAAGAGGAACTTTACTTCCTGAAGAAGAATCATGAGGAGGTAGGATCTCTACTTGGAAACAAAATGGC
>NW_015517093.1:0-1898 GCF_001515645.1 Sinocyclocheilus grahami | reverse complement strand
AAAGACATTTTGCATAGACTTTGTTTTAAGCCTTACTTGTAACTGGTGCATTGATGAACCACAAACCAACATGTAAGAAGAAATACTCAGGAGGTACAGTACCATTCTCATACTTTCTCACGCATAGACTCTGGGTATATGTGGAAAGAAGAGTGTGGTGTCATGGTTGTAGAATATTCAAAATATATCTGGCGTGTTTGTCTGTTTTTGTGAGAAGCACATGCATACTCTCCTTGTGAGCAACATGAGATCAACACTGTTAAATATTAATTGAGAAGAGCTTAATAATGAAGTAACTTCCACCTACCTTGTGCCACCACATGGTATCAAATTCCCAGCATTAACTCCGCAGTCTCTAATCACCACACAGTCCACACCCCGATGTTCAAACACAAAATACACACACATTTAACCTATCTAAACATGTTAGATATATAATTAGTCAAAGACTAACAGTTTTTTCTAGTTCCAGAGAAAGTTACCAGACAATTTGTTTAGTCATACAACCTTCTTCTCTTATTACTTTTCCCACTGTCCCTGCAGGAAATAGACAGCCTGAGGGTCCGGGTTGCTCAAGAGGAAGTCAGTGTGGAAGTGGATGCGGCCCACGGGCCAGAGCTGGGGACCATACTCTTTGACCTCAGGTCTCAGTATGAAGGCATTGTCCAGAAGAACAAGGAGGAAGCTGAGAGCTGGTACCGTAAAAAGGTTGGTGTTCCCAGAGGATCAGGGTCAGAACCAGTACTATGGCTGCCAGCTCCCATTAAGAGTTTCCTAGACCCAGATCACATTTCACTGACAAAAACACCTTGATACAACCCAATTATTAACATGATATGTTTGTACACTAAAGCATAGTATTTACATGTTACTCCACCATATTTTTTAAATACTATGACGTGTTTTTTGGACATGGTGCCACAGTAATAGTTTTGGAAAGTGAAACCATGGAATTTACATACTTAAAAATACCGTGGTATGACCGTGTTTTATGGGTCTACTTTACTATCATGGTTTTTTGAACATATAAATACCATGTCATGGAACTAAGGTAGTACTATTGTATTTTTGGTAAGTGAAACCATGCTATTTACATATGTTACTTCAAAACTACTGTGGTATCATCATGTTTTTTAATATTAGACCAGAATATTATCATGGTCTTTGAACCATATTAATACCATGGTATTTTTGTAAGCTAAACCATGGTATATGTTACTCTAAGGTACTTTTTTGGACATGACATGCACATGGACCATACCTTGGTATTTTTTTGTAATCCAAAGTATTTACATGGTATGTGTCGGTGTCAAGTATTTTTGACACAGAACCATGGTATTTTTGGAAATTGAGCCCATGGAATTTACATGGTGCTTCAAAAATAAAATGGTATTACCATGTTTTTTTGTAATATGATGCCACAATCAACCACAACCTGCAAGCTAAATCATGTTACTTACATGTTATTTCAAGGTACTTTAAAAATATTTTAGTATCACCTTGTGTTTTCAACAAGAAAACCATACCATAGTATTTTTTATATATAAAACCAAAGTATACATGGTACCCCAGGTATACTTTTGGACATGCAGTAGAGCCATGGTAATCACCTTTATGGTAAATATCAGTGATCCATGTTATTACAACTGATACATCATCATATAAGACAGTTCATCAGACCTTTAGCAGGATGTATTACTTTCTTCTGTTGCATGGTGGTACTTGCATGCAGAACACTTTTGTAACCCACCCACTGTATGTGTGTGTGTGTATAGTTGGAGATGGTGCAGATGCAGGTGCGTGAGAGTAATGAAGCCCTGAGAGAGGCTCAGAGTGAACTGACCGAGAGGCAACGCTTTCTGCAGACACTGGAAGTGGAACTGGAGAGCCTTCACAAA
>NW_015517092.1:1610-3831 GCF_001515645.1 Sinocyclocheilus grahami | reverse complement strand
TTTTTAATTGTGTTCAGCACGGTGGGCCGCATTTGAATTCGTGACTGGCCGCATGCGTCTCAAGCATAAAGAAGTAACTGTTCACATGTTCTGAGCTGTCAGGACTTCTGTTTAAACTATTTATGATATGTATGACGATATTTAAAGGGATAGTTCAACCAAAATGAAAAATCTGTCATCATTTAGTCTATGTTTCAAACATCACTCTCTGAAACAAAAGGTAAAAAAGCATTACTGGGACAGTACCTATTCAAAGGGTGCTGAAATGTACCATTTAGTACTAATAAGTACCTATAAGGTACTAAAATGTACCCTTTATAGGTAAATAAGGTACTAAGGTGTTTGAACATATGCAAAAGAGCTTACTCAGAGACAGCCCATACATCTCAGATGTACAAATCAGATCTCCTTACAGTATATTTGTTTATGATACACATTAATGAGAGTAACTGAAGACTTTTGCTGAGATGTACTGCTTTTCACAAAAAAAAGGGAAAAAAGGAAGAAGATTGCTGGAGATACCTCATGGGTCTCCTGTAGACGGATATCTCAATCAAACTGCTCAGATTTGCCAAAATTTTCAACATTTTTCACAGAGATCAATCATTATTTTATGTTATGTTATGTGTTATGTTATGTTGTTATTTTATTAGATTTTTTTATTTAATTTAATTGCCTCATTTGTTTCTTTTTACATTTTTCTTATTTTTAAGAATGTCAAGAGAAACGACTGTGACAAAGTCAATACGACTGTAACACCCGAGCAACCCCTGAACAAAAAATATCCTCTGGGAATATATGGTGAAGACATAAAAATCTATATTGGTCTGTTAAAAGATAAACTACATTCACTGAAACAGTATAAAACAGCAGGAGATATACACAGTGTAAAACCTATCACATATCCTCTTTAATTTCCATTCTTTTATGAGGAGCCATAAACAGCCCTGGCTCCACTAATAAAGACTTAACATGGCCTGCTCAGGACCCATGGAAGGAAATGAATGCATTGTTCTCGAAGGAGGTGAGATAGTGTGGCACTGTTAACATTTCTTTATCATAACCGCTTTATTGCACAGGTGTCTGATCTTTAGGTACTGAAGTGTGCACAGTGTACAGATGTGACTATATAAATGATAATAAAGTTGTAAGCATTCATGTTCGGTTGCTGTCTTCCTTATCTGCTTGGACCAAAGTCCTGGATTTGTTAAGCATGTCAGACAATACTGCTGCGGTTTTTCACAGTCAGACTCTGTTAGGCTGTCTGCATTGTGGTCAGCTCAAGAAATGAACAATAAGGCCATTGTGCAAGACAATGATAAGGACACTTTGACAGATAAAGCAACACTTGAACTGCAAGCCAAGAGCACTAATATTACCCTGTAGTTTGTCAGTTCAACATTTGGAGATGGTTATTTAGTGTTTACTGAAGTGTAAGTTGTGAAATAATAATCGCATTTGTAGGTTCAGATATGCTTTGTGATATTTTTCTTACTTGGAACAGCTATAAATCCAACACACGTTTTTGCACTCAAGGAATAATGCACAAGGTTGGCAAATGTTTCCTTGTCATGATGTAATGCTCCTCTTTGCTCCCTTCTGTTTCAAGGGAATGCTGTGAGGGGGAGACAGAGACCCAGGAGGACTTTTCCAGCTCATTCATTTGTTGACTCACAGGATTTGAGCCTCTAAATCTCAGCTAAACAAACTCCTTCATGGTCTGGTAAGACTTACAGACCCTTTCAGTAGGAAACATGCTGTCTTTACTACTGAACCAGCAAATCCCCAAGAAAAGAAGAGACCAGAAGAAATGAGACGAAACAAGACAAAATAATATGAAGAGATGGGATGAGATGAGAAAAGAAGATAAGAAGAAATGTGAAGAGATGAGATATGAGTAAATGATGCAAATAAATATATGAAATAAAATTATAAAAGAAAAGAAGCAAACAGAAGAGACCAGTGATGAGATGAAACAAGAGTAGTAAAGAACATAACATTTTAGTGATGAGATAAAACAGGACATGAAAGAAGAGATGAGATTAAATGATAAGAGAAGATAAAAATAGATGGGATGAGAAACAAACTAATGAAACATTAATAAGAAACAATAATAAATAAGAAGCAATACAGAACTCAATTCAACAAAATGATAAAAGAAGAGTTGAGACATGAAGAGATGACCAGACAAAACATGAAAAGAAGAAGAAATTGAGAATGA
>NW_015517092.1:0-287 GCF_001515645.1 Sinocyclocheilus grahami | reverse complement strand
AGGCCTTATGGTGCCCAGCAGGGCTCCTGCAGGAACAGGGACCAGAGGTTTGTGGGCCTCCGGTTCTATTTTTTCTGCCTTTCCTTCCAACTATTTATTTTCAATGACCTCAGACGCATGCAAACTGTTTTCCGGCAGCACTGCTGTATGAATGACATTTACAGGTGGTAGATCACCAGGACAGTAAACAGCAGGCATTGTGGAAAAGGATGAGCTGCTTTCACCAAAATAAGAGAAAAGATGATGACAAGGACATGAAGAATGACACAGTTTCATTATTTAAGATA
>NW_015517091.1:0-3832 GCF_001515645.1 Sinocyclocheilus grahami | reverse complement strand
AAAGGTCATGCATGTCTCTGATTGTGTGTGTGTGTATGTATGTATATACATATATTTTTTTTATCATTTGTACTGTTTTGTATATGTCGTTTAAAGCATAATAAAAAAATATATAAATAAAAAAATAAAAAATATATATATATAATAAATGAAAAAAAGAGCTCAGATCATATTTAGTTTGACTTTCTGATGCTGAATGTTTATCAAACCTCCTTTCACTGACCATTTGATCAAAACAAGAAAATGAAAGACAACTGAGTTTCAGGATTTGTTTTGTACTCTGATCATAGAAAGTCTCATCTATATTATTTATTGGTTTATGTTTTTTTCCTACTACAAACACCAAATCTGTTGAACTGCTTTATAACCTAATGGTTCTTCAGCTTCATTGATGAAGCTTCAAGAATAAACAGCAACCTGTTTGTTCTTCAGTGTGTTTCATTCTGCAGGGTTCTGGATCTCTCATGTTCTCTCTGTCCTTCAATAAACTCTGTCTCTGCAGATTTCACTTCTTCCTGATGCTTTGATGCTCGTACTTGTAGGATGAAATAATAAATAAATAAATGATATATTATTATTTATCTTTTCTCTCATTAATATACAGGCACAGAAAAATAGGGGGAAAAAAGAAAGAAAAACACATACAATTAAAAGACACCAAATATAAAAAAAATGTAAGAATTTAAAAAGTGAAAGAAGCAATGCATTGAGTTTAACTTAATTTGTTTTTAAATGTTCTGGTTTTGTGTTTTATATGAAACACTTTCCATCACAGATTCATGAATAAATGCTGTTGTGATAGCTGCTAATGTCACAATAGCTGATCGTGTCGTTTGCTGAAGTCTGTTGATGTAACGGAATCAAAAAGAGAATATAGATTATAATAATTCATACTGTTGAATTCCATGAAATTAGGCTTTAAACTAAATTACATGGTGTTTGAGTGGTTGGGTAAGCGCGTCTTTTTGCTCCCTCCTGTATATTGTTTATTAAAANTATTAAGAGAAACATATACCGTGTGTTAGATGCAGTGATGGGAGACACAAAGCTTTTCGAAGCATTGAATAAATTGAACCAACTGCTTCGAGAAATGATTCAATGTTTCGAAGCAGTTGAAACAGCACATGCTGGCGACACCTGCTGGTGAAAACATTGTAAAAGCATCAAGAACTCACACCAAACTTGCAAAACAAATGGAAATGTTTTTAGTTTTTTTTAGAAATATAAATTTTTTAAAATAAATAATAAACACTTAAATACTATTAAATATTAGTGCTTGTGTTATGTGTTTTATTTAAGTATTATCAAACCCTTAACACACAATGAACTAAATTAATTATTTAATGAATGAATTGATTTATGTAATTATTTAATTGAAGTGTTTTCATTAGAGCTGTCTATAAAAACCAGCAGGCAAGAGTAGAGTTATCAGTCAGGTGAAGCAGGTGGATTTAATTCTATCGCATTAGTGAGATCTGGTGCTCAGACTCGGTTTCTGCAGTCTATCGAACGTAACATCGCGGAGCACAGGATGCTTGAAAAAGTTTTTAATCTGTGCCAACTCGTGTCATGCGTAGTCCGGTCAATGGATTCACATATTGATCAATAATATAAAATATACAAGTGTGTGATTATAATTAATAATTGACGTGAGTAGTAGCAAATATATTTTGGGTGAGCTGTTCGGGGTCTCTGAGACCCCAGCTATAGAACATGATCAAATGCAACAGAGGTGTGACGTGCATTCAGTTTCTGTCTGGTGTTGAGGTTATTCTAAACTATTCTACTGAATCCCAAATAAGTGTACACACACACACACACACACACACACACACAACAAAGTCAATGTAAAGTAAGACACAAGAGTCATGCGAACCGCTGATTTTTTTTCAAACCAGCTGATACTGCATGATGTTCAAAGCTTCAAACCTCATCAATCACGTGATGTTGTCATTTCGATACAAGCATCGGCACAGTGTGTGATACATAGTGCTTTGAAAACTGCCTCGGTATCAATCGTCCCATCACTAATCTTTTGTTCAACCCACGACATCTGGCCCTGAATTCTTAATTTTTTATAGTAAAATTACGTGGGATTTCATGTCACACGATTAACTGGGCAACCTGAAGTGGTTTATGGGTTCACTTTGAGATCAACACCCCCTAGTGGTGAACCATCAGAGTTTCGAAACGTTTCGATATAGTGCAGGGATCCTCAAATCTGACCCACGAGATCCACTTTCCTGCAGAGTTTAGCTCTAACCCTAATCAAACACACCTGAGCATGCTAATCAATGTCTTCAGGATCATTAGAAAATCACAGGTAGCTGAGTTTGATCAGGGTTGGAGCTAAACTCTGCAGCGCATTGGACCTCCAGGGTAAGATTTGAGGAACCCTGATATAGTGTGTGTTTCGAGAGTGTGACGTAACGAAGCTTCGTTTGCTAAAATCACGTGACCTGGCCGGTTTGACACGTGCTCCGAAACACTGATTCAAACAAAAGATTCACAAATGTTTCGAAGCTTCGTGAAGCAGTGTTTCAAACGCAGTGCCCATCACTAGTTAGATGTTTTGCATGTGTGACGACAATTACAGTGATTGCTGCAGTGCTTTGCTAATGGAAACATTGTTATAATGTTCTTCCGCGAGATGCTTTTTTCATCAACCGCTAAAACACCAAAACAACCATTTTTATTTAAATTTATGGGCGATTTTTTTTCATGTTCTTCCAGTGTTTGTTTTCTGTAGATTTGTGTATGTGATTGTTTCAGTGTTTGGAGCCAAAAGCTAAAGTATGAATTTTTGAGGGAAATTAATAGAAATCAATCTCAAGACTTGCTGATGCGATTTTAATGTTATTCAGCATTCTTTCTTTTTTGACATTTATGTTTGTAAAATAAAAATAGTTTTAGTTACTTTACATTTTTATATTTGAATAGGACTGCAAACAGAAACTGTAAAGATGAGTGTCAGTCATGTCAGTGTGAGAAGTATGATTTTTCAATAGAGCGCTGTAATACTAATGTAAAGCACTCTGAATAATATATTTAAAATAGAGTGAGATGATCTGCTGCTGATCCTGAATGGCTTGTTTAATGATTATTTATAGCCTGAGGCTCATCAATATTATCAGCTGCTGAAAATCCTCTTTATTTCATGATAATAGCTCCTGTTTTCACCTCATTCATTATGCAGATCTCCTGTACATTACCAGTTAAAGTTCAATTCATTCTTATCATCAGACTTAAACTATGCAGACACTATTGTGATATCTACAAGATACAGATGTCCTAACAGCATTTATTTCATTAGTGTGTGTTAAACTGTTTAATGTAAACCAAAACAAAAGTAAAAACCAATGATCAAAACTAAACTCAAATTAGCTCCTGTTTTCACCTCATTCATTATGCAGATCTCCTGTACATTACCAGTTAAAGTTCAATTCATTCTTATCAGAGACTTAAACTATGCAGACACTATTGTGATATCTACAAGATACAGATGTCCTAACAGCATTTATTTCATTAGTGTGTGTTAAACTGTTTAATGAAAACCAAAACAAAGGTAAAAACTAGTGAACAAAACTTTAAACTCATATGGAAGGAATTATGCAAACACTGATTTTTGTTGGTTACATAACTGTACTTCTGTTTATTCTTTTGATTTTATTCATAAAATTTTAATATTTGTAAATATTAAATTTAAAAATCTTACAGACAAACAGAAATGCATATGTGAATTTATAGTCAGATATTTTACTGTAAATAGCAGGTAAACGCAAATGCTTAATATGTGAATTAGTATAATCAAACTCACAAACTTTTGCAGATC
>NW_015517090.1:2833-3835 GCF_001515645.1 Sinocyclocheilus grahami | reverse complement strand
ATATATATATATATATATATATATATATATATATATATGAACTATTTATACACACAAACACTCACGCACTGCACTTGCCCTCAGGAAATCATGTTGAGATGGGGGGCCAGTCTAATTGTCTCCCCTGCTTGGTCTGGTCGCCCAGAGGCCTCCTACACAAACCGTTACGTTAAATCTGTTATCCAACCAGCCGCAGTGCGCCGTGGGGGCATCTTTAAACACATCCTCCATTTCCGCATGCGTGCAGACCTACTGCTGCTTCTTACAAACCACATAACACAGTCAGGCTGACTGACCCAAACCAATGAGTACAACCAGACCAAATACTCTTCTGAAAATGAATACAACAACATTGATTTTCAGAGACATTAATGGCCAATAGGGTAGAAGGTTCTGTCCGCAAAACATCTCTGGCTTGGACGGCAAGTATTACGTTAAATGCTGTGTCACAAGACTAGTATAAGTTGGTGTGGTTTGGTAAAGAGGAAATGGTGCTTTTGCTTTGAGGGTGGTTATTGTGGCCAGCACTCTCGGGTCTGTCCGCGAGCCAGTGAAAAGAGAACTTTGGGCTTTTAGATCAGTGAAGAAGTCAAGGGTGAGAGTGTAATGGTGGAAGGAACAGAGGAATGGCTAGAGGGAGGGAAGATGACAGAGAGAGGAAGAGAACAGCATGATACCAGCTGACACAGACAACCAGGAAAGGCCATAGAAAACAAATGTCTGTGGTCTGCCTAAAGTTCAGGGTGAGGCATAGTCTGTGGCTTCGGCTATTGTGAACAACACACTCAAGCATAGTTCTCAGAGAGTTGCAGAACATGCTGATTGAGTCACATGAAAATAAGAGGGCTGAATTCAAATAGCAAACACTTTTGGCCTTATTCGCTTATAAATTTATAGAATGTGCGTATTTATGTGCGCAGAAAGATTTCTTAGGCAGAATTTTCACTGGATTCACAACAGGAACATACACACATTTATTCTTACCTTCATAGACAGAGCGCG
>NW_015517090.1:0-2405 GCF_001515645.1 Sinocyclocheilus grahami | reverse complement strand
TATGTGTGAAGTTCCATTTTACAAGGAATCTTTATAAAGCAGATGAAATAAAAAAGTTTTATTAAAGATGCAAATGTTAACCGTTCAGTCAAAGGGTGAATGATATATGTGCACAACATATGGTTCAGATAAAATATTTTCTATGCTTCAACAAACTTGTGTAGAGACTGGGCAAGGAGTTGTGAAGTTTTACATGCCAACTATTTCCAGTGAGTGCTAAGTAACTTGTAATTAACTGGAAGTTAGTTACAAACAATCTGCTTTTGACCTTTTGCCCAGATAATAGACAATTGTCCTCTGTCTCTCTCCAGCAAAGCAGAATGGCAGCCTTCTGCATCACAGCCATTATAGTAAGTTGGTATTCCTCATAAACAACACACTTTATTTTTTGTTCATCCTGATACTGAGTGTTAAAAGAGAGGCTTGAGTCAATGAAAGCAGTATTCCTTGTACTTATGCCAACCCTGACATATAAGCCAAACACTCACACTGGACCAGAACAATCCAATACTGGATCTTGTTTTGTTATTGAACACATCCGTTAAAAGCAAATGCCTGAGCTAAACGGTCTTCAAACATGCATTAAAAACTAGTTGAAACATTCCTCTGAGCTTGAGGAGTTGTCATCACTGATTTTATCCAAATTTTACTTTTTTTTGTCCCTTCACAATACTTTTGATGTCCTCAAGCTGACCACTTTATTAAACCCAGCAAATTAACATCTGTAATAAATCCCATCTCCCATTGAGTGTCTCAATTTTTACTGTAATCAGGAAGAGCCACGTTTACAGACTGTGACATGCTACCCGTAGAACTATGACTGTAACAACATGTAATTATATGAATGAGGGCTTAAAAAATCTCTTTTGGGACTTTTTTAAAGCATCTATATCAGAATGTATCTTATCAGTCTGAAGTAAAAAGAAAAAAAACTCAATATTCATTGAAAACAAGATTACACGAGGCCATAGACATGTCTGTATCCAAGGTAATGTAAAAAAAAAAAGATTGGAAGAAAATCCGTAGTTTTTAGCTTTGGGTTTTGCAACCAACCATTTCCACTTTTTCCACATAATCCATATGCACAGTGGCTTCTTTCACTTCCAGCTAGATGTTAAACTGAACTCTCACTTACCTTTAAATGGTACTCTGCTACTCACAGTCATAAATATTTCATATTTAAAACTACATGAAACTCTTTTAGGTTGGATAATTCTACATTGCTGCTGGTCCCAAGAGTGCTGTTCTGCACGCTTGGAATCCGTGTAGTCTGAAGTGTTAAGTAGCATTAGGTATCATCTGGATCTGAGGACAGAGAACAGAATGAAATGTATGCAGTTCAATAGTGTAGCCACTGTCATAAAATATACGAATGGTGCAAATATAGTCAAGAATGACAAGAGATGGAAGCACACTAGATTAAAATCTGTTTTCTGCAGAATTTTCCTTCTGTTAGAAAAAGACTGGCAACAGGATCATACATGTATGCCAGTGCTCAAACTTACATTTGAATAAGCATTGTCATCCCCTGAGGCTGACAAGATGTTGGAGTGGTTGCATAAGCATCCCAATTTACTACAGGATACTGCTTCAGTCGACAACAAATGTTCTCAAATAAATTTAGATATGTAATACAGTGACTCTAGTCTGTACTGATCCTGCACTGTATCAGCATTAAACCACTTTAAAATGAAGACATTGACATTGACAATTTCAAGTCTGTTATGAAATGAATGAAACTTCTTTGTCATCATATTGTCAAAAGAGCCTAAACATTACCTCAATGACTGTTTATTCAACATAATTGGAATAGACATACAAGTCAAATATGCAGGGCTGCTAATGGCTCAGTAACTATGGCAAAGAGTAGAAGAGGGACTTCCGCCCGGTCCGGCCTTGTGATGACAGCACAGTAACAGGGCACCTTACGTAGCAAGTTAAAACTTGCCCCGGTAATTGATTCAGAGTACAATAAATGAGTAGTTAATATGTAAATTTGTTATATTGTAACTAAACAGCGGGTTTAAAATGCAAAGTCAACAAAATCGCAAAGGAAGTAAAATAACCTTCAAGCCTAGCCAAGCGTTTAGCGCAAATGCTAACCAGGATGTTTTCAGTGACTCACCAACCTATGAAATACTCAACGAAATGCTAGGCATGAGTGAGGGAAAAAAAACGAGAAGTTCGGGAAACTGGAAGAATCGATCAAACAAGTAAATGAAGGGATATAAACCTGAAAAACGAATGGATGAATCCAAAGAAAGGTTCCTGACATATGCTGAATAAACAGCTTCAAATGGAGAAGTTAGAAGACTTGAAAAAACGCTCAAGGCATTCAAACGCGAGAATATATGGACTGGAAGAAGGTGCAAAAAGGAGCAGAAACATGACTGAATTTGTGTCAA
>NW_015517089.1:2667-3835 GCF_001515645.1 Sinocyclocheilus grahami | reverse complement strand
AGACTTCCCAAAACAAAGTTACTGGGTTAATCTTTTTCACGTTTCTTTGGCTGGTAGATGCACCAGGGACCTGATTATAGCTAAATATATAGTTAAATATATAGTTTAAGAAATATAAGTAAATATATACAGTTTATTTCTGGGGTCTAGTAAATTAATGCTGTAGCGCTGCTTTTAAATAAAATCAATACTGAGGACAACAGATCATGACCTTCTGAAGCATGTGTTAAATTCAGTTCTTATTGTTATTCAGAGCAATAATACTGAGTGTTTGAATTAATTAAAATTCCCACTAGAAAAAATACTAGCTGTACTTTTCAATGCATTCTCTATAATTGTTAATTATGACTCAGTTGTTTTGGTACTCCATATGCATTACACTACATGTCATTTATAATTAATGGCTTTAAATAGAGAAACTCAAATCATTCTGAGAATCCATTGCTATGGCAAGTGGAGCATTCAGTGCATGCAGCGTATTGAAACACGGCAATAGTGAGCCAGAGAAAAACCATCCATTCATCATTCTGTTAAGTCCCTCCATATTTCCTGCTATAACAAACCACTGATCTGCATTCAGGGAGAGCGAGAGGAAGAAGGAGCAATAGGCTTATTGCTCTATCTGAACGATTTGTAGGATTATTTATTGCCAAATTGGTCATTATTTGATAATTGGCCTGGAATAAAGTCATCGCCCCGAGACAGAGTCACTCATCTTGGTGGAACGTAATGTGCAGTGTAATGCTATTAGCAGATCAAGCTAACACAGTGAGAGGTGAAAGGGCCAACGAACTGACATATGTAATCAACCACCTGCATAAGAATCTCAAGCTCTGTGCCAAACACATCACAACCTGTGGGCAACCCTGCATCTGTTTCTGATGAATCAGCCTCATTACAGCCAAACCTGAGCTGTGTGAAACCTGCAATGCTTTTGCTAAAGACGATCAGGATTACATGGAGCTGAAAGTGCCAGACAGATCCTGAGCTAGCTGGATGCCCAAAACAGGAGCGTATGTTGCTACAAATTGGATTTTGTGCCCATTATGTTACTCTGTGGCTACTTTTAGTCAGAAAGGACACTGTTTGCTGATCATCTGATGCATATGAACACAAACTGGAAGCCACTTTCTTGATCTAGTAAGCTCTAATCAGATTGGCTGATTGG
>NW_015517089.1:0-1555 GCF_001515645.1 Sinocyclocheilus grahami | reverse complement strand
CTATTTACTTCAATTCTGCATTGTATGTACCCAGCAGTTGAGCCTCCAAGCTGTTTTATGCCCTTTCTAATTCTGCTCATCACTTCCCCTCCTGGTAAAATCTCCTTCGAGACCTCGACCCTCCTCCAGCAGGTGTAGCCTTAATGACGCTTTGATGCCATATGTCAGATTTCATCACTTGCTGAGTGAAGTGACATTTTTCTCAATCACTCCAAGTAACTATATTACAACCGGACAGCACTCACCTCTTTAGACGCAAATAACCTCTCAGAAAACAGTTTATACCAATGCTTGTTACCAGTTGTCAATGGGTCCTTGGTCCATTTCAATAACCTATAGATATGATGCTATTGAGATGAGTTATTTATGACAACTAGATCTTTTAAAAGCAGATGGGCTGTAATATTTCCACACATGCGTCTAAGTTAGGGTTTGAGTGGCAGCCTTGGTAGCAGGTTACACCGCTGTCAGTTCTATTATTAACACTGTCACAAATTGCTTTCAGTAAATTGTGGTTACCCAGAGTGCACTTGTTGGGTTTGGTAACCAGTAATCACAGTGTTTAGCACTGACATGATGCGAGATGTTCAGTTTGTTCATCAGTCTAAGTACAGAAACAGCCGCAAACACTGTGTCACAACCAAGATTGAACTCACTTGAATGAAAACAGAAATAAACTGGCGAGATAACTGAGCTCCCAACATCCTTTAAACCATCTGTGGACAATTTAGCAACCACTACAGCAGGCAATTCCTCTGCCTGAGGCACAGCCTGCAGAGAAAACAGGAGCCATACCACTTCTCTACACTTACCCTCTATCGCCTCTATGACCGTATACCTGTGTGTTACACATTGCAATTTAAGCAATATAATGGAAGGGCTGGAAAAAAAGGTCTTGAGGTGTTAAGTAAGGAAAATGATCTGTGCAACAAAACACAGGGCACAGTGCAGCAAGGACATGCAAGAGGTGTTTTCAATGACGAGATGTATATTTTTATCCACACCTTGTTTCCTGATGCTGTATAGGAGATCAAGGATAGATGTTTTTGCTAATGTTTTGTTTAATCAGTTAGTTTTGTTCCTTGATTCTGATTGGTTGAACTGCATCGCATAATTCCCTACTATATAACAGGAGAAAACAGTAGGCCTGTGTGAAATGTGTAGTATTCACAGTATTCATTAAATAATTCTGAAATCTGTGCAACTGGATACTTTAGTATCCCATGAGGCCACATGAGAGGTTTTGTGAATGTGAGTAAAGCACCTGACACTGGTAGGTCACATGACAATGGCAACATGATGAATGTAGTACATCTGGATTACAGTCATACTAGTACACACATTCATATACTTTTTAAAGAACAGGAGTACTTCTTTTTTATAGTACCTTCTTAGTTTGCAATTTCAGAAACAGCCACTGATTCGTATGTCTTTATAAGTAAATCTTGTATCATTCATTCAACCAATTTGTTCAGAAATACTGATTCACTTAGGAACTAAAGTATATAAATTATTTCCAGGGCACAATCAAAACTAGTTGTTAGTTATGATTGTG
>NW_015517088.1:3386-3835 GCF_001515645.1 Sinocyclocheilus grahami | reverse complement strand
ATTTAATGCGTTGCTTGTAATTACTTCATTACAATCATTTGCGAAACTTACAAGCAGTTTCTCTGTGAAAATATTTTCAAATGAAATTACTAAACCATTTTTATTTCAGCCCGTCAGTCTGGTTATACGTAAACCATTTTCGCAACTTTAAATACAGCAGCCTACATTTCTAAGCAGCTGTTTGTCAATATGACGTTCTTACCAAAAGAATATGAACAGAACTTGTTTATATTGTGTATATCTTGTTATTTCACTAGTACCAGCAGCAACAAACCAACAGGGGCCCCTGAAGAGGAATTCAGACTTGATTACTTATCTTTTGATTACTGGTTCAGAATTGCCTATGGAATTTGCCGCTTATTATATAGCAAGATGTTCCTCGGATCTCTCAGAAAGACTAAGAATCTTTGCCTTTTTTCTTCATCTTCCTCTCATTTTCTTTTTTTTTT
>NW_015517088.1:0-2144 GCF_001515645.1 Sinocyclocheilus grahami | reverse complement strand
TTTTTTTTTTTTGACATTTAACTGTCAAATATTGCAAATCAAAAGCTTGATTTTTGCACAGATTTTTAATTTTTTTGGTTTGAAGGGTTAAACAAGAATAAAAATGGCTTATGCACAAGTTTTGTTTTGTTTTTTCTCGTCTGAAATGTCAATATTTGATTTCAGTTGCCCTTTGTTGGCGAACATACCATTTGGGTCTGGAAGCACCAATCACGGCTCTACAACCTCTTTATTTTCACGATTTAAGAGCAGAATAAGGTCCCCGCTGATTTTTCGGAGTCTGGACCTTCCAGATCAGGTATTTAAAAGCAGTAATTGACTTTTTCGGGGGAACGCTGTCAGGCATGTTCGATCAAAGCGGAGGGGAAATCTAGGCCACCAACTACATACTCTCTCAAAGACACTTTCCCCTCATTATATTTAATAGACTGCAATGTTTTCTCACAAGAATACATATCTCCAAATCATTCACAAACAACGCTAAATAAAGTATATGGAGGCGTTGTTATTTTCAGTACTGGTTTCTAGGCCTCGCTCCCATTCCGCATTTCATTATGAGACTCACTTCTATCTATTTGCAATCTGTTGTATGAAGAGTTTGTTAATTATAATTTGTGCAACCTAATGGGTTATGAGAACGGCGCGGTTAGTGCGGTTATTAATATCAGCAAACTGCTTGCGCTTAACCACAGATGGTTTTGTGCCTGCAACGTCCTGCAGCCTTCTGTTATATCTCTAATCTATAATTATTATCTAACACTAATATTTATTTGGCCAGAAAGGCACTACTAATTATGCCGCAAACATGAAGCCATTTCCAGTCAAGGATGAGGTACTTTTGAGGTTATAGTTGCTACGGATCAGACTGAACATGACGGGCCAATCAAAGCTGATATTAAAAAATAAATAGCCATTTGATGCAATTCTCAATTCATACTGAACATCTCAGATTCAATGATTTTGCACAAGCTCGTGGAGTTGAAACACATTAAATACAGTATGCATATAACCACACACAAACGATATGCGTGTATGTAATTAACTCAAGTGAAATTAAAAAACAATCTCTCCCACATTATATATCATTTGTTTTAGCAAATCGAATAATCAAAAATGATCTGTACTTTTACAATTAAATAAAAAAATGTTAAATCAAAAAGTGTGTCTATCTATAAAACTTTTTTTAAATTAAACAACATCTATATAAATTAAGTCCATCTATGTATTTGTATATCTAGCTGCAAAACATATTATGAGATTAAATATTGTTTTTATCAAATTAACATATTAAATAATAATACAAAAATATATCATAATGGATGTATGGAATGGTGAATTTCTAACATTAAATTAACTGTCAAGGCACCAGTTGCTACCCACAAGCATGGCCTGGATTCCAACCTGCCAAGTTTTTTTTATGAATGTTATGTTTAGACTCATATGCAAATGAACCATAAGGGATTAGCATATTCATGTTGGACAACCCCGAGTGCCTAACCAGAGTCTGAGGCAACACATCTTCCTCAGAGAGTAATGTAAATCTCAATTCAACAGATATATGACTCATATTTACAAGTGTGGAAATAAGTTTTGCCAAGTGTCGCCTGCCTGCTCTATTTTTATGTCTTTGGTTGGTTGGTTGCCAGATTTTCTTAAATCAAACCATTTAAAATCAACCCACCGAGTATGAATCAACCAAAAAGCGAACGTGGATCTTAAATAACCCGTGATGATGTACCCCGAATGTGCACATTTGTGAAATTATAGGCTTTTAAATTGTGATTACGATTATTCTCAAGCCATTTAGTCCTACTGCTAAACTTTTCTTTCAAGTAATGTCCTCCTACGAATTACATAAACCTTTATAAGGGCCACTGATGGTATGTGTAAGGCCCTTGAATAAGGCGCTGACTCATTTAGATGTCATTGTCAATGGCGTTACAATTTGATCTATATGAAGAAACAGCGTCGCCTAGCGTTCAGAAATATCTCTGAAGTGGACTACAGAAGTCTCTCTTTAGATTTTACTGATCAATATAGACATTGATCTATTGTATAACTTATGTATAGCTCCTAAGTCTTTAAATGATCGGAATCATGGGTCATGCATTTGCTTCCTGGACTTTAGGAAGTAAAAAAAAAAA
>NW_015517087.1:547-3835 GCF_001515645.1 Sinocyclocheilus grahami | reverse complement strand
TTTTTTTTTCTTTGTTTTTCTGTATGCAGTTCCTGACACGGCCCCCACCGATGTCGGAGGTGGGGGTGGTTCCAAGTCAGAGTTAGTAATAACATGGGAGGTAAGTCATCTGTCTATATTATCACTCCCTCTGTGCGAGGTAATAGTTTTGGCTAATTAAATGGAATTGAATGGGGGTGTTTATTACCTTAGTCAAAGCCAATGTTGTTTTCCATCTGGGCCCTTTACTCCCGTAATGGCATTCAATTCAAATTTGGTTGTATATTAGAAAGCGGATCATTTGTGCTCTCAAGAGATTGCATCACTTTGCAAAAACTGTGTGGGATTTGGAAAGGCACTGGGTGTGAACCTGAGGCTGGATCTGGTCTGTATGTTTTAATATCACTATAGTTTTTTGTTTCCCTCCCAGCCTGTGCCTGAAGACCTGCAAAACGGAGATGGTTTCGGCTACATCATCGCTTTCCGGCCGCTGGGGGAGGTCAACTGGACGCACGCCGTCACCTCCATACCATCGCAGTCCCGTTATGTGTACCGGAACGAGAGCATCCCGCCCTTTTCTCCATTTGGCGTCAAAGTGGGTGCCTACAACACCAAAGGCCAGGGACCGTTCAGCCCCGTTACCATTGTGTTCTCGGCCGAGAATGGTGAGACTGTCGATCTCATTATGAGCAGCGCACAAAAGCTTTCCTTTTCACTCATTTGCAGTGTTTTCAATGGATTTTTGGTTTTTGCTATATATTTATTCATCCATTGTAAGGTGCATAACACATTGAAAGAACAGGCTGGAATTGATTCCTTTACCACCAGCACTTTATTATGTGCAGCACTGAAATAACATGGCTCATTTTATAACAAATGGGCGAGGAAAAGGCTATAGATTTAGATTATATCATTCTATATCATTTTATGGGTTTCTCCAACACTGTTGGTGCCAATTTTCTGTTCTTTTAGCAGTAATTTACCCTTTCGTAACAGGAAATATATTTGATATTTTGCTAAATGTCCAAGAATCCATAATGCAATTTTCTTTTTATTGTAAGTAAAGCATGTACGTGATGTTGTGTAGTAAATGTCAGGTGGTTTTAGCTCTGAAATCTCATGCTTAGCATTTGAAGCAGCAGTGTGGGAATCTTTCAGCTAGTTAGGATCAGTTTGAGATGAGCTATTACAGCGTGGAGTGATGAGGAGACAGTGGTGTGTCAGGAAGCTACCGCATTAATTGAATTCCTGTACAGATAATGTTCCTTTATGTCACTCATCTATCCTGTTAAAATAAAGGCTAGTAATTTACAATTTTAGAGACAAAAGATTTTGCATCAGTCATTCATAAATTATTTTTCATCAGCCTCCGATTTGTGCACTGGCATGCTTTTTTTTTCTCATCTTGTCTCTTCTCGTCTAGTCTTGTCTTATTCCTCCTCCTCTTTCAGTTAGCTTCCTCTGTTTTGCATCCTAGTTATTCTGTTCTTGTCTCATTGTGTCTCTTCCCTTCGCTTGATCTCATCTTTTCTCCTCTTGTCCTTTTTTTTTATTTCATCTCACATCAGTTTTGTCTCGTTTACATTTCTCTTTGTTCCATTCTCTTTTCTTCCATCTCATTTTGGTCTTCTGTCCTCGTAGTTGTGTCTCTTCTCATCCTGTCTCAGCTTGTTTCATCTCGTCTCTCCTCTTTCACTTTTATCTCATTTCATCATCTCATTTCTTGTCTTCCTACCTCTTCTCTTTTTTTCTTCTCTTTCCTTTCAGTCTCGTTTCGGCTTCACTCCTTGTTGCATCCTAGTTCTTCTCTTCTCGTCCTCTCTAGTCTCTTTTCTTAGGTTGTCTTCTCATTTTATCTAATTTCTTCTCTTTCAGTTTTGTCTTGTTTACATCTGTCTTTGTTGCATCCTCTTTTCTTCTTGTCTATTCTTTTTCGATCTTGTCTTATTTTGGTCTTCTCCACTCATTGTCGTGTCTCTTCTCATCCTGTCTCATCTTGTTTCATCCCATCTCTTCTCTTTCAGTCTTATCTCATTTCATCTTCTAATTTTTTTTCTCCTCTCGTCACGTCTCTTTTCTGTTCTCTTCTCTTTCTTTTCAGTCTCATTTCAGTTTCTCCCCTTGTTCCATCCTAGTTCTTCTCTTCCCTTCTCTTGATCTCATCTTTTCTCTTCTTGTCTTCTCTCGTTTTAGCTCATCTCTTCTCGCAGTTTTGTCTCATTTATATCTCTCTTCATTGAATCCTCTTCTCATCTCTATTCTTTCGGTCTCATTTTCGTCTTCTCTTCTCATAGTCTTGTCTCCTTTTGTTTCATCTCAATTCTTCTCTTTTAGTTTTGTCTTATTCGTTTTATTTTTGCTCTTCTTTTCTCATATTTCCTTATCTCTTTTCTTCTCCTTTCTTCTTGTCTTTATGCATTCATCTTTTTATCTTTCCTCTCAGAGCCCAGTGGAGTTCCAGATGGTGTGTGGGCCAGAAGCATTTCTGCCACTGAAATTGAAGTGAGCTGGCACATTCTCAGCACTTCCCCAGAAAGAGTGTTGGGCTACGAGGTGCGTCCCTTCTTCTAAATGGAAACGACTCTCTGTCCGGTTTTGAAATGCACTGTGGGTTCTGTCAGAGCCTGTCATCTCCCACGCTGCACCTCAAAGTTCCCTCTGTACCCATGGAAACGCTCCATTTGAAAATAAGAATAGGGTACTCTGTTCTTACCGTATGCATAGGAGGCCCTCTCTGCAGCACGGGCGAAATGGCTTTTCTTCATCTTTTTTGAGGACACGGAGAAAACATTAGACATTCCTCTGTGAAACCTTCCATTCATGTCACCCCCAAACCCACTGTGTGGAGAAATGTGGAAAAACTCCTGTATAATAATTCTCCTGCACTGAACATAATGGCACCGTAGCATTATAACCCATGAGGCTTTAGATCCCACAGTCTGTGCTTTCTCTCCATTGCTCTTGAAATCAGGTGGTGTACTGGGAGGATGATACAAAACCAGAGACCATGGGCAAAGTCAGAGTGTCTGCCAATCAGAACAAGGTTAACATCAGTGGACTGAGAGAATACACTCAGTATTTCCTGACAGTGAGCGCTTTCAACACAGCGGGAACTGGCCCTCTGTCTCCCACCATCAATGTGACCACCAAGAAGTCCCGTAAGTATATGCTTCTTAAAATGATCAGTTTATTTAAGCATTGCCTCTGCAGGTATATATTATATCATATCACTGGGGTGGGCAAACTTGGCCCTTCCAGGTCACATTCCTTCAGAGTTTAGCTCCAACTCTAATCAAACACACCTGAACC
>NW_015517087.1:0-490 GCF_001515645.1 Sinocyclocheilus grahami | reverse complement strand
TATTTTTTTCTAATTGTAATATTTGCACTTTGTAAAAAAAAAAAAAAGTCCTTTTTATTTTTGAAAAAGGATAAAGAAACCTGTCATTTGATATACTGTACTGTTATTATTGTTAACGGTTTTTTTTGTTGTTGTTTTTTTGCAAGTGTTCATTTATTTGATCAAAAATACAGTAAAAATCTCTAGTGTTGTGGAAAAATAGAACTCTACTTTAATATATTTTTAAATATAATTTATTCCGTTAATGGAAAAGGTGAATTTTCAGCAGCCATTACTCCTGTCTTCAGCGTCACATGAATAGAAAGCATTGATTTGAAATGGCACTTTTTGTAACATTATAAATGTATTTACTGTCACTTTTGTTGTGTGTCCTTGCTGAATAAATGTAAAGAAAAATAAAGATTTAAAGGATTATTGGTGATAAGATTCAGTCAGCATTTAATAACCATCATCGTTCCAAACTTTTATGTCTTTCTTTGTTGTCCGTGGG
>NW_015517086.1:594-3839 GCF_001515645.1 Sinocyclocheilus grahami | reverse complement strand
AAATTTCATTCCATTTTAATGTTTCTTTAAATTTGACATAAAAATGAATTTTATTTCCTGCTTCCATTGGAATTGAAATGCCATTCTCAATTCAGCTGTATCTTGTATGACTTTGGATTTACATGATTACAAATTCTAATATTCTTACACTAATATCTGTTTGTCCCTCAGAGGTGTTTCCTGTGCAGATGGAGGGTGTTAGACTAACAGTGAACAAGGCCTTGAGCAACCACTTCCAGGTCAGTCCAGTGTGTCCACTGGTGGATTTTCTTGAGCCATGTTGTTGAAAGAAGTATTCTTGATCATAAACAAGATCATCTCTTGTTTTATTTCATAGGTCAACCACACAGTGTTGTTAAGCACTCTAGGAGATTCCAGTTACAGGTTTGGAGCTACTTATGTGGGGACCAAACAAACAGGACCAGCAGAGGTACACAAATTTAGCTTGCGGTATAAATAAATACAAATATATTTTCCCAGAACAAATGCTGTTGAAAAGTCAGTTTAATTTGAAAAAGGCATTTATCCAAATATGTATAGTTTACCTTAATATTTTTTTATCAGGCCTTCCCCGTCATGGTTGGTGACATGGACAACACAGGGAGCCTAAATGCACAGATTATTCATCAGATCACAGACCGAGTGCGATCGAAATTTGCATTCCAGGTGTGTATTTGTGAAAAGAGCCTATATGTGGTGCTTTTATGATTAGTTCTAATGTAATATTAATGCATTACTGGACGTATTTGTCTAAATCAGACTCAGCAGCAGAAGTTTGTGAACTGGCAAGGAGATGCTGAATTCAAAGGAGAAGATTTCACTGCTGCTGTGACCTTTGGCAACCCAGACGTCTTGGTTGGGTCAGGTAATTGTCTTCTGTTTCATCCATGTTTATTTGTGCCTCAATTTGACAACGTATTTCCTCTCTGTTTCTCTCTCCTCCTGTCCCTCCATCTCTCTCAGGAATTGTTGTAGCTCATTATCTCCAGTCTGTTACTCCGTCGCTGGCATTAGGGGGAGAGCTGGTGTACCACCGACGGCCCGGAGAGGAGGGAACAGTCATGTCTCTGGCAGGCCGATATACAGGTAAGCACAGAAAGAAAGAATAGTGGGTAGGTATGTGACGTATCAGATTTTCATGCCATAATTGAATCTTCTATCATAGTGATGAATTACATTACAAAGTAAGTTGAAAAGATACACAAGTGTTGTCCTCCTAGGCTACATCCACATTAATCTGGATAAACGCATCTTTTTTTCTTTTCTATGCTTTGGCCTTTTGTCCAGTGAAAACAGCTTTCTGAAGACACTCTCCAAAGTGGACACATTTGAAAACTCAGCATAGAAATGCATATTGTACCCATATATAGCTATGTATTTATCCACATACTGTTTTCGAAAATATGGAGATTAATACAGATGTAGCCTTAATAAAATGTATTAACTTTTTTCAAATACCAATAGAGCCTTTTAAATATAATATGCAATAAAAATGTGCAAAGTAAATAGATATTGTAAACAGATTGTTAAAGTGCAATATTTATTTGAAAACAAATATTCAGTCTTAAGTTTTATTACCGAATTTTAAACATCTGAATGGGCATTTGCAAACAGGCAGCAACTTTATCGCCACACTGACACTAGGAGGCGCTGGAGCTCATGGGTCGTATTACCACAAAGCCAATGATCAGGTAAATGTTCATTAGCAGAGTGAGTCATGTCTGTATTTGTTCATTTATGTTGTTTTATTGCTTTATAATGACATTTGTTTTGTTGTTTGGTATTAGTTGCAGCTTGGCGTGGAGTTTGAAGCAAGCACCCGTATGCAGGACACTAGTGTTTCATTTGGATACCAACTGGACGTCCCCAAAGCTGATCTGGTCTTTAAAGGTTGGTAAATATGCATGCATTTGTACATACAAACAGCAGTCATCAACATCTCATCATTTTGTAGGGTTATGATGAATTCAGCAATCCTAAGTTAAAACAAAAAGCAAGAGTGCATAAAGAACTTAATAAAAATGGCTCAATATAAATGTATTAAGTAATTACTTTTACCTTAAACAAAGGGATATTAGGAGGCATTTACAAGCAAATTGATTTAATTTATTTGAATACTAAGAGTACACTAGGTTTTTAAATATTTCTGCTTCAAACTATATTTAATAATTATGGAATAATGTGTTTTTTAAACATTGAATTAAATGCCAGATACAGTTTATGTAACCAAACAAAAAAATTAAAACAAAGGAAAAGAATAATAACCAGAAAAACAATGTTCTGCATAATGCAGGACTTTTAATTATAAACATGCCGAAATATGCCAGGCGTCTTATTTTGATATTCTTTACTTTTTGCTTTGAAACCTGCAGTGCTCAAATAGTGATTTAATTATAGCAAAGCCTTTTTGAAGTTTAATAATCGCATTAATCCTTCTCACATTTCCTGTTAAACTCTTTCAATGATAATTACAACTTTTGTTATATCATCTAAAATATTTAAGACGTTTCACGACGTTAAATTAAAAAAATGAATTCAAGACTTTTTATAGTCTTTTTATTCACACACATACTCTTAAATACATTTTTTTTTTTTTATCTATTTTTAGTCACAAATATGTAATTGTGTCATCATTTATTGAGCAGCATTCCAGTTCAATCTTATTTAAAACATTTGTGTCTTCCAAAGAGTGTTGCCTGATATTCCAATGAAAATCCACCCCGGATACCTTACTTTTTACAAAACCTTTATCCTGTCTTTGCAATCTGCATGAGATTTCTTTGGTTAAAATGTATGGTATATGAATTTTTCACTGTCTCTGTAGGTTCTTTAGACAGTAACTGGGTGGTTGGAGCCACGCTTGAAAAAAAGCTGCAGCCTCTGCCTCTGTCACTGGCCCTCAGTGCTTTCCTTAACCACAGAAAAAGCAAGTTCCAGTGTGGGTTTGGCATCACCATTGGTTAATCCTACCTTCTTTCTTGGTTAATGCTGCAGTTTACACACCAGTGCTGTTGCTGGTGAAACGGTAAAGATTGGACACACTTTGCATATTTATCCACATCTGTACAAAATCAGTCAGTAAACATGAAGCAAAATAAAGTAATATTTGTTGTTCGTTCCATGTATCAGACCAACCTTTGCCGTCCAAAAAAGTACATTTAAAAACATCACTACTGCTTGATGCATTATAAGAGAAACCAAGAACAAATACACATATACAATTTGCCTTTCATTTTGTTGTTTAC
>NW_015517086.1:0-546 GCF_001515645.1 Sinocyclocheilus grahami | reverse complement strand
TGAATGTATTTTTGTTGTTGTAAATTTTTTATTTAGAGGTTTTTCATTGTTTTTCTAATGAATTTGTCTGATACACTGTAGCACAGCTGAGAAACAGAAACAAAAAAGCCTAAAAAAAGGAGATTAAATTAATGTGCTATATTCTATTACCAAATCCTAAATTTATGACATTTGCCACATTGTTATAGTTTTTCCCCACGACATACAGTGCCTTTATAAATATGTATATTGTGTATTGCCTAATAATGTCTCCACACCAGTATAGTGTGTGTATGATTAAAGTATGATTAAGTATAAAACGTATAAATTACTAATTAGGCACATTGAATGGTCATAATATTGTGTCTGTAGCTGATATGATTGCTTTACTTGCGTTAACACAGTAATTGTTTTTTTACCAAGTCCATTGACCCTGTCTGGTTTTTAATTTTTTTTGTCTTTTAGTTTTTTTAGGTGAATACATGCCAGAACATAATATAGAAAAATAAAAAATACAAAACAGATTAGTTGTCCCATGTCCCTTGCTTCCTCCTCCTTAGTTATTAC
>NW_015517085.1:3558-3839 GCF_001515645.1 Sinocyclocheilus grahami | reverse complement strand
TCTCAACTGACTGAGCACCGGAAAGTTTGGTTCTTTTTTTTAATGCTTATATGTTTCCGCCACAGACTGAGCTAGCTAAATCTGATTCTTATGACATCTCACTGTTTCCAAGCAACAGAGGTTTCTCTTTGTAGCCTTTTGTCGTTTGTGGTTCTGAATGCGCCTTGATATCAAAATGTGTAGTGTGTAAAAAGTGTCAGAGAGTGTATTTTGCTGAATTCAGAAGTGATATATTCCAGCGCTGTTGCTGTGTGAATGGAAGGATGTGGTGCAAAGTTGAA
>NW_015517085.1:0-1673 GCF_001515645.1 Sinocyclocheilus grahami | reverse complement strand
AGAACATGCAGAAGACAGACAGTGGACTCTACACAGCAAGAATAAGTGGATTAATAAATAAAGATTGTGTCACATACAGAGTATCTGTCATAGGTGGGTGTGATTTTGCTTTGTGTGTTCAGCTCATAAGACTTAATTATGTTGATGTATTTACTCTGTGCATTATTATATAGTACAAGTGGAGAAATTAATCACATTTTCCAATCATGCTTTACACACAGATGATGTCAAGAATTATATGTGGTAAAATAAAGTTTTGGTATTAGTCTAGCCTCTATCGGATTAAAGGCAAAAGCACTGCTGTGATGAATACAAGCAAAAATTCTGAATAGGATTAAAAATGCAGGTTGTTGTTACACTATCTAACAAAAGTTTGAGAGTATGCTATTTTAAACACAGTTGATCAACTAATCTGATATATCTTTGTGGAATATATATGCTTTCAGATGCTGTGGAGGCTCCTGTCCTGACTGTGAACTCAAACTGGCTCAGCAGTGACTCCTGTACTGTGAACTTCACATGCAGAGCTCATGATCTCATGATTACCTCTAGCTATCAGAACAACAGCTGCTCTCCAGAGGAAGTAACATCACATGAGATCCACACTCTCATCCTGTTCTGCAGTGAGGAATCCATCTTCTGTAACCATAGCAACCCTGTCAGCTGGAAAGAAGACAGATTAAATATTACACAGCTTTGTGTTAATAATGGTATCTGGCCAAATACACACACAAACAATGCACATTAGCTCACAAATCAATTACTGTATATTATTTTGTTTACTAAGTCTAACTGCTGAACTGTAGTGTGAACTCTGAAAACCTGATCTGTCAGCTGTATTTCTTATTGATATGTGTCTCTTTTTCCAGAGACTGAGACTATGAAGACTGATTCATTTCTCCTGTGGTCAGTAGTTGGTTCGGTGGCAGTGTGCATTTTGATAATATGTATTATAGTCTTTATATACTGCAAGTGTAAAAAAGGTATGTCCAAGTTGCCTCACATAAATTCTCTATGAAAAACTGATCTCTGTTCACCAATTTGATAAATGCATTACTTTTGTAAAGTAATTAAAAAGAATGATGGTGCTATTTCTTCTGTTTTACTCAATTGTAATATTGTAGAAAACTGTGTTCTTCCACTTTTTAAAATGATTGTTTCTACAGAATATGCTCTGATCAGATCATTTATACATCCTTAGTACTAACCAGTTAGTAACTAACAAGTAAAGATCTTTAAGAACAATATTTATCTTAAACAGTACATTCTCATTTTTGCCGTTTAGAACTTAATTTTTAGATTCCATATTCACCACAACTCAACCCATCCTGTTCAAGTTTAAATGTCACAATGTTTTGTAACTATGATGAGGACAGAAACATATTTGTTCTTTGCTGGTGCCAAAAAAAGAAGGAATAGCAAACAATCATTCAATAATATTGAGAATAAGTAGTAAAAGCAAAACAAATGCAACAAATTCATAACTACTAAAGTTTTAGGTATAAACAGAAGAGATTACTGCTGCTTATTTTGTAATTAAACATTCTCAAGAAAACACTGATATGCAAAATCCCGAATGAATCTTCATTTATATGAAATGGTTTAAACTACACCTTCTGTTTTCAACTGAGTACATGAGGAAAGCCTCAGATGCAGAAGTTCCACATAACATA
>NW_015517084.1:2501-3840 GCF_001515645.1 Sinocyclocheilus grahami | reverse complement strand
TGTCAGCAAGAAGTTTTTAATCATTTAAAATATAATCAAATTTAGCATGATCACTTTTTCTATTATTTATTTTAATAAGTGAAGGTCAGAATAAGTATGTTGTTTAATTTTATATAAATATATCTGTTACGCTGAATGACAATTGAACATTATTTCACTAAAATGTTTGCATTTTATTTTCACAGAAGTTATTAGAAACATTAAAGTAGACCCTCAATTGCATTTAATATGTTTTCTATGTATATAAAATCACTTTTGGAAATTTAATTTGATGCAGACACCAAAATAGGACGTCTTGTCTTTGACTCGTGTCTAAATATTTAATTAATAAATTAATGTCATATGTTTTTATTCGTTTTAACATAATTCAAATAACCCTAATTACAATTCAACCCCCTCTGATCTCTGATTATATATGATTATATGCTTTTCTCATAGTTATATAAGTAATGTATTTAAAAATGTGTTGCCCCATTTATTGTAGTGAAACAAATTTTTTTTAGCAGTAATAGTGACTTTTTTTCAGGGTAATACTGTAGTGTAACTACTTCAAATTCAGTTCCTTGTAGATTGAAGAGCTCAATTTCAAAGTAGCTCCTCCAAAAGCAAAATAACCTAGTCTTTGTAAACATCTGTCTCAGATAAATAACTGCATTTCTGTTCGTGCTGCAGGTGTGACTACACAAGCTCTTCGATCTTTCCCTCGCTGTTTATTCATTCAGCAGTTCATATAACGGAGAGGAAATTATTCAGTTGCCAAATTCATTGTCATCTTTGTTTCCACCCCAGTGGGAATCTAATTTTAGTCTTGGCGTGTGCGTGCGCACTTGTTTATTTCTCAGCGTTTGTGCATAAGAAATAGGGTTTGCGTGTGTGTTTTTTTTTGCGAGCCTGTGCAGATATGTCTTTGTTGTCTTCATGTGTGTATGCTTATTTATAAGTGTGTGTCTCCGTGAGTAAATGCATGTATTGCAAAGCACAGCTTAATATCCAATCGGTGACAGGTTGTAGCCATTAATAAGGTGCTGATCGGGCCCGGGCTGACAGTACTGCTGACAGAGGGAGATCAGTGGGAAGAATCATGCCTAGCCTGGGGACCCTAAGCTTCAGGTAGCCCCTCTCTGCCAGCCCCTTGTGTCATTACCCATGCTGAGGAGGCTGAGGAGGTGGTACCCCCACCTCTGACACCTACATTAATCAAACTCACACCCCCCTTCCTTCTCGTGCCCACCCACCACCCCCTAATCATCAGAATCCGGGCGCTAGGAGGCAAAGAAGAGGATACGGCTGCAGCGTGAAGGATGTCCACTAAACTGTTCCCTGTTCGGCTTTCACACCT
>NW_015517084.1:0-1611 GCF_001515645.1 Sinocyclocheilus grahami | reverse complement strand
AACATCCATCAGACCGCCTGAACAAATGAGTTCACAAGACTAAACTTGCAAATTTAACAATTTGACCTAGAAGTCTAAATATTTATATATAACATTTTAATTTTAATGATTTTATATATAATACATTGCTTACCATTCATTCATTCATCCATTCCAGTTATTAAAAAAGAAAACAATCCAAATGTCTTTTAGACCCCCACTGTATGTCGATTTTTCATCAGGTATAAGGAGCTGCAGGAAATGGGTCGGGTAGTATATGTAATGTATTTTTGTTTGTTTTTAATTTATCTTTTATTACTCATTCAAAAAAGAAGGTCTAGGGAGGGATTTGTAATCATTTCATTCTAATCTAGTGAATCCGGCCTAAAATGTTGCTGCCAGTGGAACCTACCTGAGGAAGATTGTCATCTAAGGTGTGTAAAAAATTAAATTAAATAAATACAAAACATGACTCAACTCATATCATTTACCAGAATTCTGTGGTTTAAACATCAAATGAGTCTTGGAGATTGTTTTTGACTTTCTCTGAATACCAACGGGAAGTCCAAATAGGGGTCAGACTTGTGAGGAAATCCCAGACACACCTTCTGAGCTGCTTTAGAGGAAATGAAAGCGAGATAGAGTTAAGAAAGAGAGTAGAGCAGACTGAGGTAGCCATTAATGTTTCCATCTGATCCTTTATCAAGATGAGACCGTAAGGTAATTCCTGTAATTAATTTAAACCTTATATAATCACTGGCCTTATGGCCAAACCAGTGTTGTCCACCAGAAACGGCATGTTTACATTCTGAGGATTGAGTAATTTAAGCAATAATGTTTGAGAGGCCAGGCTAGTACTGTAAACTTTATTGTATTGCCTGAAGGGCACTGTTAGATACAGCATTATTCAGGACTGTTTCCTGATATTTGAAATATACTGTAGAATGGCCTTTCCTACATAACACTAAATAACACATATTTTCATTAAAAATTTTGTTTTAAGTGCCAAACCTTGCATTTTGTGTATTTTACCTTGTCTATAAGAAACAAAGCTATCTGTTTTATAATAGACATTTGGTATTTTCTAAAAAACAAACATTGATTGTCTTTTTTTTTCCACAAGAAACATCGCCAGCATAAAGTCATCATCTCATGTCTCTGCATGTCAGCGTCAGGAAAAAAAGCTAAAGTCAAGTCCATCAGGAACGGAATGATCTGACCTTTTTAGGAGCACAGTACCTCAGCTTCCTTTGGGTTCCTTCACCAGATGGTCTACAGATAAAAACCGGTGGAGGGTCCTGATAGATGATTTGGGATGATCAGATTACACAGCCGTAATTGGCCAAATGAGTTGACAGCGATAGGCGCTTGATTGGTTTAGGTGGGAACAAACGAAGGTCTGGAGCATGTGGCAGAGCGCTGGTGGCCATTGTGGCGTGGGAGATGATGGAGAGAATGGCACGGCGAGAAGAAAGGAGGGATAGTTTGATGTGGGAGGTGGTTTTGTTCACGTGCGTGAGTGTGTTTGCCTTCAGCTGAGCTCGGATGAAAAGTGTGCCCTTGTAATAGGCAAAGATTTTATTCAACCACACTGTAAAAAGCAACATGTAGAATTTACCCAATAAATCTGAG
>NW_015517083.1:2132-3840 GCF_001515645.1 Sinocyclocheilus grahami | reverse complement strand
TGATCCTGGTAGAGTAGACTACAATGCCGGCTGTTCTGACTCAACACTGTAAGTACATCTTTTATATTTAAAAAGTTTTTATATTTTATATATTTAAAGCGAGGTTTTTGGGCAGTGTAGAGTAGGGCTTGTTGTTTGTCATTTCTCCGATCACAAATACAGACATTATTTTATGTTTACGCGGCACGGCGCGATGCACCGCAAGACGTAAAAAGACAGTATAAGTCATTATAATCAGTAATTATGTCCCCACTGGATGCAACAAATGCCTCGTTTATAATGGGTTTTAGTTTTTGAATCATCGGTCCGGCCTGACAGGGCATCATCACAATATGGCAAGGGGCATAACATTTGCGTCTCACGCTTGAGGTATTCGGCCAATCACAACGTACTGGATAGCTGGCCAATCACAGCACACCTCGCTTTTTCAGAACGATGAGCTTTGTAAAAATCTACGCGTTTCAGAAAGGCTGGGCATAGAGGAGAAACAATAATGTACAGTATGTGGAAAATAATGTGTTTTTTTAACCTTAAACTGCATAAACACATTTCATTACACCAAATACTGTTCTTTTTAGCAGCATCATATGACCCCTTTAACCACATTCAATTGTTAATGAATTTGGAGTATTTTAAATGAGAAATGTGTGCCTGAGATATTAATTATTTTTAATTAAGTATTATTATTATTATTACTACTACTAGAACAACAACTACTACTATTTATATTAACAATGTGGAAATAAGAATAATATTAATATTGTATATCTAAAATTCATTCATTCATTCATTCATTCATTGTTTGCTGTCATAACAGGATTTTATGGCTTTGTATTTCACATCTCTGTTTCATTCTCAGCACATCCACAATGGGATTACTGGTCCTGGAAACCCTCAGTCTTGTTTATACATCTCTGCATTATTTATCTCGTTATTTTTGCACATTCATTGAGAAATTAAACGTCTGAATGCTTCAGAGTCATATGTCTCAGCACAATGGTATTTTATCCTCATCCAAATACAGGCTGAGAGAAAGTACCATATGGCTTACAGAAAAATTGCACATAAGAATAGTTCTGACAGGAAATTGCCTTTGTGGCCTTGTTGAGCATGAAATTGTGCGTGGTTATTGAATAGTTGGATAAGTGAGGTTCTCCAACCAAAAGCCACCTTGTCAGGGCTTGTCATGTTGTCATTGTCCGTAGAGTGTTTTGTACTAAATTCAGTGACTGACAATTGAACCACCAAACAAGAGGCTCTATAAATAGCTCTGTTTATCATTTCCAAACAAAGACAGTTCTGCCATAAAGCCTGTCAATATTCAGATGATCTCAGAGCAGCTATAAGCTGCACGCTCATCCTTGTTTCCTTGCTTAAGCTGCTTGGGGACCACATGATAATCTGGCACCTCTGTTCACGTTCATGCATTATGTGAGAGCAGGTCAGAGTTCAGAAGAATTATAGTAATCTAGTGACCGCTGTCCATTGTGCTACAGCGCTGCTGTCCATTGTGCTACAAATGCTCATCAGCTCTGATGCTTCAAGCTAAAGGAGTTTCACTTTCGGGTCTGGACCACTCTGAAGCAAATTCAATTTAGATAGTATTCCAATGTCATTTCCAATAGATGGACTAATAGTTCAGTGTTATTTTGTGGTCTTAGTTTTGTTTTACAGCGCCATCCAAGATGTAGATGAGCTTGTGTCTTCA
>NW_015517083.1:0-1128 GCF_001515645.1 Sinocyclocheilus grahami | reverse complement strand
AAAACCGGTTTATTAATAGCACAATATAACTTTGTGGGCAAAATTATGTTGTGAATCCTCAATATCAAATGACCATCCCTAACAGATCGTTCTGTATGCCTGTTTGCTCAGTACAATGAATGGACATAGGGAGAACGTTGCATTGTTTTGTGTTTTATGCTGTATTTTTGTTGATGTCGCAAACAAGCTGAAGATGTAAGGTTAGAGAGAACTAGAGGAGAAAAGGCTCATCTACATGTTTTTGGACACATTCCCTTGTTGCTGCAGCTAAAAATAATATTAGGGTTAACTCCCTGCTGCAAAAAAGCTGTCCCATACACTCCATCTTCTGCTGTGTGTGTGTGCAGCCCAGACTCCCACCTCTGTGTAGGTGATACATGAGTGAAAGAGGTAATAGATCCTAAAACACAACAGATGCATTGCTATTGTGGAACCACAGGTCATATTGTCCTCATGCTCAAGCTTCATATAGAGTGAGGTATTATTTAGGGTGCACAAATTAAACCAACAATGAGTTCTGTTTGTAATAAGTGTCCAATGTCACATTACTAAGGAAACGATGACCAGCAGCATCATGGCCATTTAATTGGAAGGAATGCATCATCTCAGACCAAGTTCAAATTCAGCTGAAACCAAGTTGAATTTAATGCAGCTTCTAAAAATTTTTGATAATTGCTAATTAGTGGCAGAATTATGCACTGATGTACATTTTTAGTCATCTTTGACTCAAGCATGCAGTATTATTTTATTTTTATTATTATGTTTTTATGGGCTGTTTGAGCTCATTCTGACGGCACCCATTCACTGCAGAGTAGAGACCTGTGCGGGACGGATTTCTCGGTCCCGCTCCCAAAGGATTATGTCATGCACCCTCCCGCTCCCGCAGAAATATATATCTTGCCCCAATCCCACCCGCAACATTCATGTTTTGCCCACAAAAGTAGTCTATATAGATTTTTTCAGTAAATCCATGAAATTTACATGAAATAGTATGTTTCGTGTCGCCTGGCAACAACATCTCAGCACACATGAGTGTCTACACGCCCGCACCCAAACATCAGTTTTGTCCTGCGCCAGTCCTGTGGGAGTGCAGGTCTCTTCTTCTTTGTTTATTGGCGGATCGCATTA
>NW_015517082.1:0-3843 GCF_001515645.1 Sinocyclocheilus grahami | reverse complement strand
ATAAGCCATAAAAGCATGTTGCCAATTATGACTGATATGGGTCAAACAAATTCACTTACATTAGACAATTTTGAATTTTAAAATTAATAATTTATAGAGGACAATTGAACATGATATTATATAGAATATTAATATGAATGCAATGAAACTTTGTTCTAAAACAAACATAAAAAATTGTTCTAATAATAATAGGCCTAATAGATCCTTCAGCTTAGCATTCAGCTGACAAGTGACAAACTACAAGGAATGAAGAAAAAACTGGTTATGATGGCTGTTGACATGAAGCCTTCACTTTGAAAGTTTTTAAAGTCTAGTTTATAAGAAACTACAATAGGACGTTTGAAACCATAGACCTTAGTTAGGGTAGACTAAGCCATATTTAATTTTTGACAGGAATGAAAATGAGTTTGTGAGGAACAGACGTAGCCTACAGTGTGTCAGATGGATAGTAGCCTATAACTGTTGTTTAACAGCATGCATCAACTATTAATTGAGATCTGTTCTTTGACTGTAGGCCACATTTGCGGCAAAACGATATAGACACAAAACCGCTTGGTTATAAGTTAAATGCCCACCAGGTGCCACCAGATATTAGTCATGGTTCCAAAAAGGGGTTGAACTTGATGAGCTGATTAGGTCTATGTCTTTTATATAAAAAATGCGGTCGAAATTTGGAAAGCTCGCAGAACTAGGGCACTACATGAGGCCGTCTTAAAATGAAATCAGACTATTAACTAATGAGCTGGATTTTCAGCGCAATTTCATCTAATCTAACATCCTCAAAAAGTNGTCACAGGGATTGTCCGTGTTTTTTGTGCGGGACTCCTCCCGGCTGATGACGTCACGCAGCGTCTCCTAATGTAAGTGAAGCACTTGAGCGCGAGACGCGCGCATAACGGTCCTCACTCAAAAGACTGGCTGCATCTTCAAAAAAGTAAGTAGAATTGATATTTTTTGTGTGTTTATTTCGTCATCGGGCTTTTCATCGATTAGTGGAGTATTGCTGTCCGCGTCGCTATCTTCCTCTGAGTTGCCACTTTTCCTTGTTGAAGTCACAACTGCTGTTTCTCACACTTCCCATTGAGTTTGACACTTGTGTGACACGTGAAACTCGCATGAAATTGAGCTGTGTGAGTGTGTAGGTCTTCTGAATGTCTTCATCTGTTTCACAATCCGTTTCAACTTGTCTGAGGTTCACCCACCCACCGGAGACAGTCTCTTATCTTATAGGGAATCTGAACCTACTGTTTCACAGTTTCAAACTTGCATTTAGCCCTAAAAACTACACGGTAACTAGAGATAACTGCCAGAACATTTCTTTTGCGCCATATTTTAGACTGATCAATATTACTGTAACCGATGCAGATTTTATTAGTATCGGGACTCAAACCTTCAGGAAACCTCTCATGTCAAACTACTAAGAAGCTCATCTTAAATAATATATACTAGCTCCGCAGAATTAATGTTTAATTAAACAGCCTGAACATGATTTTCTTCCCCCATTTCTCCTCATAAGTTATCTACATGCATATTTTGAGATATACAGTCAAATACAATGAAACATGGTGCAGATAATATTTTGAACTCTGACTGGAAGATACATAGCCTACTTGACAAAAAAAAGTTTTGTTTGTTTGTTCAATTCATTTATTTGGCACAGCATTCAACATTACTGCAGTATTTAAGGAATTCATTTTGTTTGAATATTGTATAAAGCCATGTCACCAAAAAGCAGCTGTCATGCTTCAAAACTCTGCATGCTTGTAAGACAAGTTCAGTCCTGAAAACGTCTCTACTGATGCCTAAAGGTCTATGACATTAACAGTTGCTTTAACAATATGCACAGAGATTCTCTTGACACCACAGAACGGTGTGTCCTAACATACCCTGAAGGTGTTTGCTATAATATGATGCAATATAAGTTTTGGGAAATGCAGCACATCCTTATTTCACAGCATTTTGTTTGAATATTGTATAAAGCCATGTCACCAAAAAGCAGCTGTCATGCTTCAAAACTCTGCATGCTTGTAAGACAAGTTCAGTCCTGAAAACGTCTCTACTGATGCCTAAAGGTCTATGACATTAACAGTTGCTTTAACAATATGCACAGAGATTCTCTTGACACCACAGAACGGTGTGTCCTAACATACCCTGAAGGTGTTTGCTATAATATGATGCAATATAAGTTTTGGGAAATGCAGCACATACTTATTTCACAAGCATTTCCTCTGTATTTCTGAAACAAAAGGTGGAACAATCTGTGGTCTTTCACAGAGCAGATCCTGCAGTCCTATAAACACACACACACCCATACACTCAAAAACAAATAAATAAAAGTGAAATCTGTTTCAAGTCAGGCTGTACCCACAACAGCCATTTTAATATGCCATTTTCAGACACATTTTGTACAGTTCTGAAGAAACAAATCTCTAAAATACTCCACAGATCATTTTCAATGTCTCTCATAATTATTTTAACAGTATAACATGACTGCTACCCATTTGCTGAGAATTTAAGCCCATATTTGCTCCTTATATGATGTATTTCTATGTGAACAGTCTTATAACATTCGGCCTAAGTGGCTTTGCTTTCACTGACGGTGAGACTTTGTGGAGATCTACTGGTTTTAAACATATTGAAGAGTCCAAACACATAGCATTTATTACCTTGTTGAAGTGATAATCTGCTGGATTACAATAATTAGTAGTTTCATAATAATATGTCAGACTGTTCTGTGAGAGACATTCCCAGTAAGCTACAGCTGGCCATTTTCTCTAAAGGCGCTTCACTGTGTGTGCTTTTTTCCCCAAGGTGGTAGCCATGGAAACCACTGATGTGTATTGCTGGAGAGCCTTTATAGTTCATGATCAGACTTAAGAGGATGCTGAGTTGCACTCAAACAATATCCTACTTTTGATTACTAAATGCAAGCAACGTTTGATCCTTAAGCTTGCATGCTGCACACTTAAAGCAGCTCAGATGGAACTTATATTTGTAAATTAATAATTCAATCACTTTGCACAATATTTGAAGCAATCATTGGATAACATAAGTCATTGCTGAAAAATAAAATAAAATCAATAGAAGTATAATAATTAACATAAAAAAAAGAAAAACGTAGCAACTTTGATTTCAGTCTATATAGGCAATTTATTGTATAAACCTTCACAGAGACCAAGGCCTTTTATTCTCTGTTAGTGTTCAAGAGAATGTCACGAATACGGTAGACATGTCTGGATATGAACAAATATTTCTGCCCTTATTAGCCTTCCTTTAAGACATGTAGTGACAAAGTGTGGGCTCTCTTAGGTTTAGGATAAGTGGAATGAGGCCATAATACTGAAATTTGCCTTATATTATATAGACCGATATGGAAAGAGTTGTACGAGTTGCTCTACAATGGCTAATCTTTCTGTGATTACTGATTAATACTGAATGAAAAAATTATCACAGTCAACGGCGTGTAATCTTTGTTGATGAATGCTTGTTCTTAATCAGAAAAGAACTGTTACATAACTCTTAATTAACATTAGAAAAAAAATGTTTTTTAGAAAATATTTGAAAACTGAATATTTTTTTGAAGAATTACTTTTACGAATATTCTTATAAAAGTCTTGCAATTTCTTGAACTCTTCGTTCATCTCTGGTGGTGTTGTTGTGCAAACAATATCAAATCTTGGACCTTATTTCAAGGTCCAATTCTCACTATTAATAAACTATTTTAACTACTTTTGCCTCAATAAACTCTTATTTTGCTGCTTATTAATAGTTGGTAAGGTAGTTGTTAATTTTAGGTTGGTGTCACGGTGTTGCTGTGCCAGAGAACAGGCAGGACAACGAGGA
>NW_015517081.1:3317-3844 GCF_001515645.1 Sinocyclocheilus grahami | reverse complement strand
CATTAGCTCAGTTGCCATTTCCACTCTGTAGTTGTTGTTTTTTTTTCAGGTCTTGCTTTTGGATTTATTATAAAATGATTATTATAACAAGTTTCAGAACTTTTACGGTACTGAAGTCTGAAGTATAGCAAGTGCAGGAAGTCACAAAGTCTCAAGTCATCCTAAAAAAATAAATGAATTAATAAATGAATTAATAAGCACAGAACAGCCTAGAAGGGTGTTAACTACAATTTAAATAAGTTAATTATTTAAATAATTAAATAATCATGCCGTAATATTCCAAAATGTTTTTAGATTTAATTTAAAAACTATTTTTTTAAACATTGCCTTAAAAAGGACATGTCAAAAAAGAGTGCTTTAAGATTTATCTTTAACTCAAGAAGCTGCTAAATATACAGTTGAAGGCAAACGTTTACATACACCTTGCAGAATCTGCAAAATGTTAATTATTTTACCAAAATAAAAGGGATCATATAAAATTTATGTTATTGTTTATTTAGTACCGACCTGAATAAGATATTTCACAT
>NW_015517081.1:0-1638 GCF_001515645.1 Sinocyclocheilus grahami | reverse complement strand
AGCTTACTCATTCCAAAACTCCTGATATATTAAATGACTAACTACACAATTAATCTCTTATTTACATGGGCTTTTTTACATAATTTTTGTGTTCTGTATAAACTTGCGAAAACAAAAATTTGGTCAGAGAGGTTTCTGACTAACCTACAGTAACCCCCCCTACTTTCTCATCTACGTGAATCTTGTACGTAACCTATTTTGATCTCAAAAAGGTACATTTCCACCGAAAGGTCAGAAGTTTGCATCTATGAAAGAACCGTGTAAAAAGTCGTGTGAACATGCCATTTTCAGCTGGAAACTGCAGTGACTAGTATGTGCAGGTACATTTTTGTTCAAATTAAAGATCTTTACAGTTTTCACTTGCAGCATCATGAAAACAATAGTCAGAGAGCACAGGTTAAAATGAACCCGAGTTATCTACTGAGATTACACAATGAAGTTTATAACACGTTAAGAAATTACAGACGGATTGCTGCAGTTAAGATCATGCTTAATCAGTTGTGCGTGCATGTCTCTTTGCCTTCACTTAACCTTTTTCAACACACTATTGGAGCACCAGCCTGATTAACAGATTAGTTAAAGTGAGCGTCTACATGACCCAAATCAGGACTCAAACAAACTCCCACGAGCCCCACCTTGCCGCCCTTCCTGTACACTACACTCTCTGCTCCAGTTAACATACTCATCTGCAGGAAAAACAACATACAGCTTTCACTAGCAAATTAATCTAATGAAACTTTGCACACAAAAAAAATGAATGAATGAATAAGGCAGCAACTAATTATTATCTTGTCAACAGATTAAGCTGTTGAATTCTTTTTATTTATTTACTTATTTATTAATTTCAATTTAGTCAATTATAAACAAATGTAAAGAATTAAAAGCATTTAATTTTCACACCCATGTATTGCACAACTTGCATTGTGCTTTTTTTCCCCCACTGTGTTTCATTCTGTAACATCCCTTTTTTTCCCCAATGTGTTTTTTCTTCCCCAAAGATTTCATTGTTTAGTCATTGCAGCCCTAACCAAATCATAATAGTGCTTTCAGTGGTGTCAAACAATATGGTTGGCTAAATTAATCATTCAACATAGCATCAGAACACTTCCTTCTTTCTTGGGTAACAGTTGATGTTTCGGTCCACTCAGAGCTGCCAGTCTTTGAAAACAGGAAAACCTCACAATATTATTTATATACTTCTAAGTATCTCTAGAAGCCTCTTAGAAAAAAAGTGAAATGGGTAAAACACAGGCTGTTCTTGTCTACAGTAGGGGGCGTTATGTTGTGTAGACTGTAGGCTGCTGAAGGTTAAATGAGTTTCAGCACAGGTCACTGCATATGGATCGATTCCACAAAGGACACACTCAACAGCTAAATGACATGGCATTCTTTTATTCAACTGTTGGCGCCGTTTCTTTTTAAACTTTTGATAAAACATCCAATTTAATTAGTCATATTACCACCAAAAAGTATTTGAGCAATCTTTTACAATATAAAAACATACCTGCAAACAAGTGATAAACTATAGTACTAAACCATGGTCTGGTTTCAAATATTTTCAGTGAATTTTGAGTTTTTTTTTATTGTTTTAGCCTATAGCTGTGTCTCATTTAGAAGGCTGCACCCTCCGGAGGTCGA
>NW_015517080.1:2576-3845 GCF_001515645.1 Sinocyclocheilus grahami | reverse complement strand
GATTGCAGCCAAAGGTCAAAACGTGCTCAGAAAACAGATTTGACACTACATTAAAATGAATAACTCGGTATTAAACGCAATGCACGCCATTAGGAATCCACAATTTGACAGTGATTAAAAAGGCGAGTGTGTTTGTCTAATTTTAGCGCTATTGTACATCCGATAACTACACCTGCCGACCGCAGCTGATTAAGAGACGAGCCAGCCATAAAGAAACCATTACACATCAACAGCCCCGAGACAAGTGGCATGTTTTGTAAAGTAATGATTTGGGATGAATGCGAGCTTCTTTATGTCTTAATGGGCCCTTGTGTTCGGGTTCTCCAGAAACAATTACTTCACGAGCGCTTCCCACCGGCCCCTGTTTATTAATCAGCTAATTACACATTGACAGTAATGAGGCGGCTGATTCATATACTTAAAAGAACACGACTAAATGACTGTTTAATGATTAGCCTTTTGTGTGGCAAACCAGCATCCACTCGAGCGGTCATAAGGGGACGCAGGAACGGCGAATGGAAAAACGGCCCGATCCTGCTTGGCTGAGCAAAGTCACAACAGCAAGTTCTCAGAGGTCCAAATCAGAATGAGGATGTTTGACTCGTACACATAGATGGCGCTGTCACACTGAGAGGAGGTAGCTTTTAACAGTTCGCACCAAAATACAAATTCTGCCATTATTCGTCTGTGAATGTCTGAAATGCTCTTTTTCATACAATGAATGTGTCGAGGTCCATAAAGGAAAAACAGCAACAGTATCATAACAATTGTCCACAATCTGAATCTGAAGTGAAGAATTATAGTGAATATAAGAACTCATGTAACAGCAGCAAATATTTGATTCTTCATGCTGTTGCAATTATGTATTTTTTCAATGTAATATTACATATTTTAATGTATGGTGGCATTAAAGGCTCTTAATCGTCCGGCATTAGGCTCTCTGCTGCCCCCACCAGCTTTTTCATCTCATGTAAACAGACATAATTTTACACAGGCTTAATAAAAATACTGTTTAATCTTTGTGTAAAACTGCTCTAACATAGACCGAAAACCTACTTATAGTGCACCTTTAAGACATTCAGGGTGTGAATGAAGAACAATGGGTCTCATTCACTGCATATACACACAAATGTGTGCATATTTTCACAAGCAAATCATGATTAATAATAAATGTGCATACTAAAATGTAATCAAACTTTATGAAATAGCAGGGACACAAAAATCACATACTCTTGGGAGGCCTTATAAACATGTTAAGATTTTTTTTTT
>NW_015517080.1:0-862 GCF_001515645.1 Sinocyclocheilus grahami | reverse complement strand
GCGCAGGCATTAATGAGAGGGGGGACGGACCGCCGGGTGAGAACACCAGGACTTTAGATGCAGGTGATCTGTCACCGCGGGGAGGGTGTTGTGCAAGGATGAAAAGAAGGATGGAGATTGAAGAGAAAAACTGGAGGATGAGAGAACAGGAAAACAGGAGTCGCAGAGGTAGGAAAGTGCAGCAGGAGTGTCAGAAAGAGTTAACAGCAACCCAAAAACAGAAACCAAAGCCGCCGTGCTGCTCTACATGCCCTTGTTAGGAGGTTGAGCTGTTTTTAACAGAACTGAAGTTACTGTAACTGTAGTAAGCAAACATCAAATCATTTAGTCCATGTTTACACTCTAGCTGAATACAGTCGTCCATTCTCATCTTGTTCAGGAGTGACAATCACATTGTGCATTTATTATTTAGGTCTAAATGTCATATTTATGTGCTTGAATTATGTACAAAATGTATGTTTTTTGACATAGAATGGCAGTTTTAACATAACTTAATTTGTCATATTGTATTGTGATTGCATTATAAGTTGCTATAGTTCGTTCATAATGTCATAAATTTCTCATACAATAACCTACTAAATTATGTGAAAAATCATTATTGAATTTTTTTTATTACATTGTGAGCTCAGGATTTTATGTTTTGAGAATATTACATTAAGAACATTTTATTACAATAAAAAACAATGTAATACACATTATTAATTGCAGATTATGTATGTGAAGGTATTACATTATGCTTTGTTATTACGTTAATATAAATTTAAATTGTAATTCAATTTAATTCAGTTGCAATTAACAGGCAATTAAGTGATTCCAAAACATTACAATCAGCTTCTTTTTAAATATATAATTTCCAAAGTAA
>NW_015517079.1:2918-3846 GCF_001515645.1 Sinocyclocheilus grahami | reverse complement strand
TATTATTAGTTCAAACATAATCACCTGGTGCAACTGCTGTATCAGAAATGGCAAAAATCCAAATAGTAATGCATGCAGTGACTCAGGATGTGTGTTTCCTCTCTGATGCAGGTGTGTAAGGGTTATGTAGATGACAGCAGGAACACCGATAATGCCTGGATAGAGACCACCATCATCACACTTCACTGTGACAAACACACCACGCTCACAGCAGATCTGAACCACATTGTGAGTAGAAAATATTACTTCCTCTCATATCGCAGTGATATCTGCACAAATTAAATATGGGGTTATTGGCCAAAATGATTACAAAGTGTCTCGTTGGTTTACAAATAAACTAAAAATGCTGCTAAAGTGCCAAATGCAAGTAGAAACTATCAATGGCAAGTAAAATCTCCAGGTGAGTGGCAGACCATGATGTGGTTTAAATCCGACCCTGATCTAAGTCAAACACATACAAACCGTCTGCTATTCTGACTCATGCATCTGATCACAACATGCATTTTCTTCTCGACGGAGACCGACTCATCTCGCTTTTGATGTTGTGAGTGGCACCTGTGTTGTTTGCCACAAATATGCAAGGAGAAATATCCCAAGCATCTGTTCATGTGTAATATTTTTTTATTTATAATTTTATTAAAAATGTCCTGTGAGAGATATCTGTCCATTAGCTGGTGTGATGAAAAGTTTATATATCTATATACGTGTATAAAATAAGGTTATGGTAAGAGACGCTTCATATAAATTGTGAGATTTCCCAATGTAAAAGTTACAGTGTGCCACTTACAGTATCATTTTTAATTGTATAAAATATATTAAAAATAATATATATATATAATTTTATAAAAATGATGCAAAATGCATGGCTGCTAAGAAATATTTGTGCCCATTAGTTGGTGTGATAGTCTATTTTGCACACTGTATGTGC
>NW_015517079.1:0-1402 GCF_001515645.1 Sinocyclocheilus grahami | reverse complement strand
TTTTTTATATAATTGCAAGCTTATTTCTCGCAATTCTGACTTTTTTCTCAATCTCACAATTCTAAGTTTATATCTCACAGTTCTAAATTTACATTTCAGAATTCTGACTTTTTTTCTCACAATTCTTTTTTTCCCTCAATCTCGCAATTCTGAGTTTATATTTCACAATTCTGACTTTTTTTCCGATCTTGCAAACCGAGTTTGTATCTTGCAATTCTGACCTTTGTCTCAATCTTGCACTTCTGAATTTACATCTCACAATTCTGACTTTTATCCTGTGGCAGAAACAGGCTTCCATGACAAACGGCAGCCAACAAAATAGTTTTTCAGATTGCAGTTCTGTTTGATGCTGTCAGTGGTGCCAGATATGTTGTTCACTTTCATGCAGATTTCTGTACAATCCATAAGCCATACAGTTAGCTCCACACATACGGTGCTTTGAATATATTTTATAATGCATTATTGCATTTATTAGTTATTTTGGACAGAAGTTTCTGTATCTGGGTCAATATGAATTTGAATGTTGGTGTTGAGCATTTTAAAATACAAATGCAGGTAACAAAAATCATTAGTTTGCGTATATGTGCACAGACATATATACTGTACTTTATGCAAGGAATAATGTAGAGGTAGCCAGTCATTCTTGCAGAGTGAAGTAAAGACGTTTATTTTGTGATCATGACCGGTTGGCTGTACATTATCCCACTTATTACAAGGCTATTTACCAAATAAATAAATATATGCATATTTAAGCTTTAAAGAATACATTTCAGATGAGCCTTATTTATTAATTTGTGAAAAAAAACAATGCAAGAGAAATAAGTTAAAAAAAAATCAAATGCCTTTTCTGTACATATTTGAGCACGTCATGTAACAATAATGCAAATGCCATTGATTCATGTACAGTGCTGACAAGGTTTAATGGCCAGATGGCAGATTAGGCAGCACTGCATTATGGGATGTCAGCAGGCAGATACGTCTGATGATATTATTTCAAACTGAACATTCAGCTGCATTTTACAAGCAATTATGCAATGCCTTAAATATTAGAATAAAATGCAGAAACGCAAAGCAAACAATAAAGTGTCCTCAATGTAAGTTTAAAATAGATATCTGCATTGTTAAAAATGTTAAGACATGAATAAAAAAGTACTGAAAGCAAATTATTTGATGATTGATGAATATATTGTGCATATTGGCATTGCAGTGTTTTTTTTTTTTACATTTGTGGTTCTACAAGTTTGTTATAATTAAGTGACAATGGGTTGCTGTAATTTAATTACATCTTTAATTAAATTAAAAAGTGACACAGGACTTTACATGTGTCTATGGCAGCCCTATCATTCTTAAAAAAAATTAATATGTTGGCTAACCTAAATATATGCAATGCACCATACAAAAT
>NW_015517078.1:1275-3846 GCF_001515645.1 Sinocyclocheilus grahami | reverse complement strand
TGTGTGTGTGTGTGTGTGTGTGTGTGTGTGTGTGTGTTCATCTTTACCTTTCTTTGGTGTTAAAGTGTGCTGCTGCTCTCTGGAGGTTGCTGTGAGCACTTCTGTCTGAAGTCTTCATAATAAAAGTGCTTTATACTCTGTTGTAACTAGGGGCCGCTGTAGAGCATCATTAAAGGCTCTGGATATTTCTTACTTTGTGGTCTTTTTTACAGGAAAGAAAGTGTGTCACTGTATGTCAGTCTGACAAATCATTAGTACAGCCTTTTCAAAGCACAGAAAGCAAGGATTTTATCTCATATTTATTAGTATTCTTTCTGTTCCTTCTATCTGTTCCTTTCAAACAGACTCTTTCTGTCTTCTGTCCTACTTCACATTTAAACCCAGAGGAGAGAGATGCTACTGCTTATTGTCCCAATAGAGACACTACTGCTTATTGTCTCTTTGTCCCCTGCTGTGGCACATTGTGTGGCATTCTCAACAAATCGGAGCGTTGTCATCCTTCACTTCCTCCTCATGCATGAACTCACAAAATGCATAAACACATCTTATGTCAGGAACCCTGCTGAAAAATACATCCTAAACTAGTTAAAGCTGGTTTGCTGGTCTTAGCAAGCAGTGTAAAGCACTGGAGTAAATGTAATTAGGTACTGTACTTAAGTATCATTTTAGCAGCTTTGTAGTTTTACTTAGCATCAAAGATATTTGCAACTTTTACTCTATTGACTACATTTTTGATATGAGTATATGTACTCTTACTTTTTTTCTAAACACTTTAAATTAACTTTAATTGTGTCCATATTTTAAAGCTTTATATTCTACATTTACATTTTGCTCCTCTCGTCGTTTCTTTTCTTCACAGATTGAACTTCATGCCTCGCCTTCCTTTCTATTGTCTCTCTGTTTTTTCTTCCATCTCTAATTTGAATTTCCTGACTGCACACTCATTTCTGTTTTCTAAAAAGTAGATTATACTGTACATGTCAACTATAAAATAACCATTGAACGTTGATTTATTTAATTAATTTTAGCATAATCTTAGGCATCCAGCTTTAAGACTTACTTGCCCTTATGAAAAGAAGTGTGCTTAATTGTATTAACTGTGCACTTTCTAGTGTTTTTAAATCTTAAAAACTATATTTTAAAACGTATACAGGCTACTTGTAAATAATATATTATTAATTACATAAAAGGCTACTTAAGTGTACTCAAGTGTACACTTCTTTTGATGTGTTGATTAACATACTAAAGCACATGTAAACTACTTGATTATAATTTTAAATGTAGTATGTTATTTGATATTTGTCACAGTTATGTTCACTTTAGTTCAGTTTCTGTCATGTCTGTTATGAGTACTCATTAGTTTCTATGGTCACTGATTAGTTATTACTGTCCAGCTGTTCCTGTTTAGTTCCCTCATTTACTATGTGTATATACTCCCTATTCGGTTCTGTCCTTTGTAGGTTATTGTCTTGTGTAATGTGTTGTTCAACTACTGCCTTTCATAGGCGGAGCGTGTGTAAGGCTGGGGAAGGCTAAGCCTTGGGGCAACTCGCCACAGCCAGTTGCGGCAAAAATGCCACTATGTCTATTTTGAAGTGTTAATCATTGTTTACATTCCTTATTCTGTGATTACGCGTTACAATATTACAGTTAATATATTTTAAATGTACTAAATCATGACTTTATCATTAAAAATGTACAAGTATACATTTGTAATGACATACATGACATGCAAGTTTCAATAGAAATGACATTATCAACTATGAAATTACATATAAAGACATACTTAAGTCTTAATTGGATCAAAAAAATCAAACAGCTTATTGCATTTAATATCATTTAAACTATAAGTATAACACATTATCATTTTATTGCAATTAACATCAGTAATTAAGTGTCCTAAGTGCCTGAAAACATTACATTAAGTTTGCACTTACGTATATAATATATATTATAATATAGATATAATTTTAAAGTGAATTATTTCTGTACTCTTATATGCTAAAGTGTACTTCTTTTTTACAAGAGGAAAAGAAGTTTTAAGATTCTTTTTATTAAGCAAACGTGTTTGCTGTGTATTCATGTGTTTCATCGCTTTGATAGAGCTTGGCATCTTGTGTTATATCCGTGACACAGTGATGCTGAAATATAAAAGTGAATTAATTGGTGAATTCAGTTTCAGAGCATCATTTGAACTGATATGGAATGCATCCCAACTCTGCAATCTGCTCAGACATCTTGTTTTAAAATCTGTGAGATGAACACAAAGACAGCGAGACAGAGAGAGTGTTGATTGAGTGGATCAGATGAGCTGTGTTGTGGCAGTTAGCCGGCTAGTTCCAGCCAGGTGGTCTTCTGATGGATTTGACACCCCTACAGAGTGCCAGCCTACCTCTGTGTCTAAAAATAATGCTGCTGCAAATGAAAATCAGATCAGGACATCAAGTTAAAAATAATCTAAGGCAGAGGTCAAGAGTCAAGAGTGCTCTTCAGCTACTTTTAAACGCTTAGTTCCTTCTAACTCTCTTAACAGAAGTTGGCATTAACAAGCCTTCTTGACCATTTTTTTTT
>NW_015517078.1:0-1041 GCF_001515645.1 Sinocyclocheilus grahami | reverse complement strand
TCGCCCTGTTGGATTATTAAAGACTCTCATTTTGTGAAATCTCTGCGTCTCCTCATTCCTCTAAGCAAAGTGTGACAAATATTTTATTGATTTAATTAAAAATATATATGTATGTGTGTGTGTGTGTGTATTATTTTTACAATTTAATATTTTTTTAGTGTTATTTTAGTATCATTTGTGTAATTTGTATTAAATGTTGTTTTTCATATATAACCACTCTTTATTATAGTGCAGAGTGAAGAGAAAAAATATGGTGAAATGATTTACCATCTCAAACACCTAAACAGGCATTTAATTCTCACAAACAGAACATTTCATGTTTTCGAGACCCATGTTATTTCCTTCTAATTAGTTTGCTATTCATTATCAGCCCACTGCCACGGGATCAAAGGCAGTTTCTTCCATTTCCCTTAAGGCAAGGTGCATTTCCTTCCTGCCAGCCTAAGCGAGTGTCTCTGGGATTCAAGTCTAATATCTCAACAGTGGATCATAATGCATTGAACCATAATGCTCCAGCCAAGTGTCCATTACTATGTCTGTAAAGTTCTGTGGCAGATTGGATGTTAGATGTTTCAGGTGTGTTTGTGGTGTTGACGTCCCCCGCGTGGCTGATTGTTCTGTCGCTGCTCTGGGACACTGGGAGTGAGTGAGTAAACATCAAATCTTGCACACACGCTGTTCTCACAATACTACACATCCATGACTAGAGTGTGATGTTCCATAAACATACAGTCAGATCCACTGCGAAGTGATACTAATGCAGACCATAGAGTGGAAATGTAACGAAATATACAAGATGTAACAAAATGCTGTCTGCCCTCACATATATTCAGTGTGCAATTCTATGAAATTCAAAACCAACACAGTCACATGGCAATCCGTAACTATCTTATGTTTTGGTGAATTGGTGGCTAATTCATGTGAAATGGTTTGATCGCCTCTACTTATGCCCCACTAAGGGTTAATAAGGATGGGGTTAGGGTGGACCTTCAAACAGAATTTTTCTCGAAAAATAGTATGGTTTCATACTACTCGTATCAT
>NW_015517077.1:3266-3847 GCF_001515645.1 Sinocyclocheilus grahami | reverse complement strand
AAAAAAATGCGCTCGTTAATGAAAAAAAGATTGAAGAGGAATGTGACATCAAAAAGGAGCATGGTGATTGCTGGACAGCTGAAGACATTAAACGAGCTTGGGAGAAAACTGAATCAGTGGATAGAACCTCAGAAGACAGAAGAGACCAAGCTCTTGCTATAATGATGCAGCTGGTAAAAGTTTGGGTTTATGATGAGTGTAAGAGAAAAGCAGAACCATCTGATCGGAAGCATGATGTAAATTTAGAACATATGTTTGGGAACATGAATTTGGACGATATGCCGAAACAAATGGAAGATGAAGAAGAGAACACAAGATGCAACGTGGAAGAAAACCCAGCAGACAAATCCTCTCAAGTCAATGCTGAACCAAACACATCGACAGCGGCTGGCGCAATTAATTCCAGTGCTTCTAAACCCAGTCAAATAAACAGTGTTGCAAATAAGGATAAAAGGGTGGAAAGTGAAGGCCCAAACAAATCCAATTCTCCAACTTACATACGGATCCCACTTTCAGTCTTGTTTGGTGATGAGTCAACCTCTAGTGAATATGTAGTTTCAAATTTCAGACCTCCATTTAAG
>NW_015517077.1:0-1864 GCF_001515645.1 Sinocyclocheilus grahami | reverse complement strand
GCCTGGTCTCTGGAACACCCTGCCCGTGACACCCTTATAATGTTATCAAGATCTGTACATCATAATTTAGAAGTATAAGCCATTTTCTGTCCTGTTTGTAACCTCCTCATCAGAACGCTCTGTTTGAATAGGCATGGGGAATTGTAGACTTGAAAGTAAACACCCACTGCTATGATTGGATAATAGTTGTGTATGTTTGACAGCCTACGTTCCTCATAGATGGATGCTGCGGTGATTTTGGTCAAAAATGCATAAATACTTATCAAATGTGCATGCCAAAAGAACTGTAATAGCACAGCTAACAATTTTGTGTTATGATTATTGATTATGATTAGCTCCTGTAGTTGCATTCATGTGTGCGTGTGTGTGTGTGTGTGTGTGTGTGTATGTGTGTGTGTGTCTCTCTCATTCAGTGTGTGTGTGTGTGTGTGTGTGTGTGTGAAGGATGAGCAGGCGTTACAGCAGCGCTCTGAGTATCTGAAGCAGCAGAGAGATAAACTGCAGGCCCTGAAGAGAGATCAGACCCAGAAAAGCCCGGCTGATGATCCTCCTGCGGCCCCGGAGCCCAAACCCACTGCACAGGTATCACACACTCACTCAATTCCTGCCTCAGCTGCAGACTGTGAATATAAACACCAGAGACACTTCCCCTAAAACAGCTGTGCGTATATATTGTGTCTGCGCTGCTCTTCTCTCTCATGTGGTGTGTGTGTGTGTGTGTGTGTGTATAATTCATTATGGCACTCTCACACACTTGCATTCTCCATTCACATACAAACATTTCTACTCTCTCTTTCACACACATACATTCTCCTTACACATACATATATTTCTGCTTTCACACACACTCCCATTTAAACACATTATAGCTTGTATGATGTTTCTGCTGGGAAATGACTGTCATTTTGATTTTTTTTTAACTTAACAGTTAAATTTGAGTGATGGGGTGGAGACCAATGAGTTTGTATCATATTGATATTTTTAAATGTGTCTTTTATATTTATTACATATTTATGAAACTGTATGAATATGCATTGAATATGAATATTTTTGGATTAAAATTCAGTATACATTTCCATTTCTTTTGTACAAAATATATATATATTTTTTAATGTTTTGATATATATTTGAAAGCCTTGAGATAAGCCTCAAGTTGCTGTAGTTTTAAAGATTTCACTTGTTTGGCTCATTTAAGAATCTCCATAGGGTTCTATAGGCCCCTCTAGTGACTGTAATCATAAAATGCAATCTTATGTCATTTTTCCCCACCAGATGGCATCAGAGACACTCAGTGACCTAGGTCCTGATGGATCCTCATGTTTAAACTATAAATATGCAGAAATTGTGTCTTTCTTTGTTTTGTATTTTTTTTTGGTGAAAACTGCATAAAATATGAATAAAATAAAAATCACAAAAAAACCTACATAAAAATTTTTGAAAAAATAAATTATAAAAATGGACCAATATAAGCTTTCTGGACCAAATATAAAATGTGTGTAATTTTTGGCCTTCGGGTCATTTTGACCCGCAAGGGACACTTGTGTTATAGGTTCGGGAGGGACGGATGAGGGTTTAAAGTACAAGTCAAGTATACTTAAATTTATAAAGTATATTTCTGAGAAGTACATGAAGCACATTTCTGAGAAGTATATGAAAAGTAGACTGAAAGTATACTTTCCTATTTTTAGGAAGAAAAGATAAAAATCCTCTTAAAAAGGATATTTTCATGGCCACATAAAATAACGTTCTTACAGTACTAATGCATTAGAGCATGTAGCTACATCGGATCGTAAAAGGGACATTATTCACAGGCAGTGACAATCAGAAACTCATGTAATTTGTGCACAAGAGTTTTATTACCTAA
>NW_015517076.1:2678-3847 GCF_001515645.1 Sinocyclocheilus grahami | reverse complement strand
TGAATGGATTATCTGGGCTTTTGTGAAGTGAATGTGTGTTTTGGTGATTAATGAATCTATTGATTTTTAAAGCAAAGAGCAGCAGATGATGACCGCCGCGTGTTTCTTCTTTGTATCAAGCAGCATTTATTTGACTACAGCGTTGCATTAAAGGGTCAATAGAGATTCAGTCGTTATTCACCCTCATGTCGTTCCAAACATGCATGCTGATGTGTTTCTGTAGAAAAAAAATACATTTGGAAGAGCATTTTTTTGCAGCTTTTTAAGAATAGAGCAACAGTTTACTGTGACCACGACTGTCAAAAATACTGCTGACAAACTTGGCACAGCAAAGTTTTTATTATTATTATTATTGGCTCTTAATGGTGTTTTTGTTTGTTTGTTTTGTAATAATAACATTGCATTATATGATCATTTTATAGTTACTTCTATTTTTCATTGTTGTTCTGTTCTGAATGCCATTAAATTTAAATGACTTGTTTTGGTGTGAGGGGAACTAAAATAGCCTTGGCTTTGTTTATAGTTTTTATTATTTTATTATGCTCATAGTGTTTATTATTTTATATAAATTCTGAAATATGACTAATCGCATTATACACAAATGCTAATATACAGCAACAGCCATTCAGCTTTTGGGCAGCACTCCTTCTTAAAAATATATAGTTTTTATTGTGTTCAGAAAATGACTGATTGTTTCACTAGTGAAGACTCATTTATCGGCTGTGCTCGTGTGGATTACTAGGCTGCTTAAATATGGATTTTGCACTTTCTACTTTGAGCCCCGTTCACTTGCATTAAACTAAGAAAAATCATAGAATGTTTTCGTTTAAAACCGTAGTTTCTCTTTTGCTGAATAAGACCGTCATCTAGATCTCGGGTGGCCTTTAACTGTAATGTAAAAACATTCATTTCTGTGAAGCTGATTAGAAACGATGTGTATTGTGAAAAGTGCTATAGACAAATACATGTTGTAGAGTTGAGTTGGTTTGTTTTGGTTGAGTCAGCATCAACTGTGTCCTATCATGGAAACCAAAGTTTGATGTAGTTTTGGAACATTTGTTTTGGGGTGAACTTTAAAGATGCTTTGACAGGATCTTCAGGGCTCATGCAGGAGAAATAAGCCTCGCTGGCGTCTCTGAGGAGTGCTGACTGCTCCACACCGCCTCTGT
>NW_015517076.1:0-1180 GCF_001515645.1 Sinocyclocheilus grahami | reverse complement strand
GTGTTTGAGATTATTGCTGACGATTTAATTTATTTGCGAAGGAACAATAAAGTCCAGCTAACTGAGTAATTCACATACGAGGAACAGACCTCTGGATTAAATTTGGATAGTGACAAAATCAGAAACCATAATCATTTTCATTTTCAAAATGTTTTAAAGTCCTCATAGTTGACTTCCAGCGTTAAACGAGATGTTCAGTGCTCTCAGACTGGTGTGCACATGTAAGAAACACATGAGAGTAAAATGGTGCTTGTGTTTTCTGAAAGCTCTGACTAATTGCACGCAGCACGTGGTAAACAGTTATTACAACTTGACAAGGCTGGATTTCACTTCCCGTCTGCTTTGAGGCGATCCTTTCATGAAACTCTGAGATTTTCCAGTTTATCTGTCTCTGTCGAGCTCCCCTCCTGCTCTTCTCCCTAAATCCACTCCCTCCGAGATTTCACTTTCAATTTTCTGCTTTGAATCATTTACAAACAGCAGGTCAAATGCTTATTTGGAGTTGTGGTGCGTGCTTTAAAGAGAATGTGTAATAATCGCCGACGGGGTTCTGCATTAATCCCGTTTAAGTGCGGGACCTTTCAGATCGACGGGCACCGGGGCCACACGCCCCATCATCCCCCATTAGCCCAGATCAGTGCTTGTGTGTGTGATTCTCCGCATCGAAGCTCCTCTGCTGCTCTTCTGACAGAGCAGTCGCTCGTGTGTTCATCATGAAGCTCGGCCCGAGAGACCCACACGTGACCAGTGTCTGATGTGCTTGAAGAAGTTGTTGAGTTGTAGAAGTTCAGAGGGCTGTCTTTCATTAAAAATAATAACATTTGTAGCAGAAACCGGGAGGAAAACTGACATTCACTCTTAAAAATAAAGGCTCTATGAAGAACCTTGAACACCAATGGAACCTTTCAAATGCTGAATCTGAACGACAGGTGAAATAATCTGAATAATCCATGTAAAGTAGGTCAGACGGGTTTTTTTGTTTTTTGCACTGACATTATTCAACAGTTCAGGGATGCTCGTGCTGCACATTTAGTGTATATAATGTGCATATGGAGTGCCATGTGTAGACTATGCACTGTTACACCTGTCTATATGGAGTAGGGATGATTAAAGCATTTGATTGCACAAGTTCAGAAATATTACACTCAGAAAAAAGCTGTCACTGAGGTGATACTTTACT
>NW_015517075.1:746-3848 GCF_001515645.1 Sinocyclocheilus grahami | reverse complement strand
TATTTGATACTGAAGGTGTTAAATCATTAATGAATATCTGAAAAAAGAAATACTCTTTAATACCTAATATGTACTTCTAAATTTTTCCTGTAAATGTGTCATTTGGAAAAACAGGATCTCATTTTACACTATGCAGTTCCAGATATTTTAGTGTTTTCTCTGAACTAAATGTCAAAGTCTGACAACCATTCACACCAAGAGGAGAAAACAGATCCCTCTGCTATCAAGAAACAATCTGTGATGGAGGAGCTTCAAACTAGGATCAGTCAACTCGGTGTTGAGGTAATGATGGAATGGTGGCATTTATCAATCTAATGTTAAACATCTCAAAATTTACTAATACATTATTAAAATCAAAAGTTGTATCTTAATATTAATGGATCTGAGCTGGCACGAGTTAAAAAAATTTTTTTTTTAATTAACTACTGTTAGCAAAGATTAATAAGGTACTGTAACAAAATGTATTGCTCATTGTTAGTTAATGCATTAACTAATAATGGAACGTTACTGAAAAGTGTTACGCATAAAGCTCTGTGTCTATATCATTTGGCTCACCACATATGTAATTTGGCATAACAGACCTTCCTTTTATACTATGTACTGTTCTTTCTTTTTTTTGTTTGTTTTATTGTCTTTTCTCCGACCAACATGGCCATATCTGACAAATCTGACAACCAATTACTCAAAGAGGCGAAGACCTATTACTCTGCTATGAAGAAACAATCTGAAAAGGAAAATGAGGAAGAAAAGAGGGAGCCAAAAAATGACCCACTAGACCAGGGATCCACTTTCCTGCAGAATTTAGCTATAACCCTAATCAAACACACCTGAGTATACTAATCAGTGTCTTCAGGATCATTAGAAAATCACAGGTAGGTGAGTTTGATCAGGGTTGGAGCTAAACTCTGCAGCGCATTGGCCCTCCAGGGTAAGATTTGAGGAACCCTGCACTAGACCAAACATGCTCTATGTTCCAGAAACTTAGTATTAAGGTAATTTGTATTAATTGATTACTTAATTAATTGACTGACAGATCTCAATGCATATGTAGAATGGTAATGAATACACTTTGCTTTACTTTTTCAAGCCTGCACAAGAAGACAACACAGATTTACTTAAGAAGACACCGGAACTAACAGCCGAAGTGGTATGGTCTATTTCTTTCTAAGGTTGTAAAATGTTGTTCATTGTTAGTTAATTATATCAAATGTGTTAGATAATTTTAATTAATTGAAACTTATAGTAAATGTATAGTTCCCTACTTTCTTTCCATGGAATGCAAAAGGAAATGGTTCAAGACTCTTCATGCTCTCACATAAATAAACACTGCATAACACTGAGAGAGAAAAAAACATTTTATTCCTCTATAGGACTCCTTGAGATCAGCGGCATCATCTGATGAGAGTCCACAAAATGACAGAAATAGCACCAGGGTCAGATTTGTTATCAATGTCCCAGTGGGGGTTACACCTGAAATGAGTAAAAATCCTGAATCACATTGTCAGAAGTTTCTTGATCTTCTGAAGAGCACCGCTTTCATGAAAGATCATGAGTTACGTTATGAGGATATTGCTGTAGTTTTTGCCCTTAATGGAAAGGAATCGGATAGGGAAGCCATAAAAGCTGAATTTGAGAAGGAGATTAATAGTGAAATCGCTTTTTAAAAATTCTGGTTTCCCTGGCCAGAAAACAATGGCATCCCATATCGAGAAATAAGAGAAACAATTAAAAACAGTGAACAAACCAAGAAATTAGAAAGACACTTCAGGGACAGTGACCCTAATGCTAAAATCTATTTCTGCTTTTTTGATGCAAATTGATTTTAATCATGTGTTGAGTTCTTACATAGGTGTAATCATAGAAGACAATTATTCAACAGTGATGTCAACTGGTTATCTGTTCCCTGAAGACAGTAAACTCAGAATAAAGAGCAAACATGACCATCAGGTGCACATAATAACAGCTAAACACTTTCCTCTGGGCACTTACTACCCAGAGCCCAACTTCTGTGTGCTTCTACCTGATGGATATGATACTCTTCCTGAGCGTTTAAAATCTAAACAAATGAACATGGAATCTCCTTTTTTGATAAGACAAGTAAAACAATGTAACAGTTTCTTAGCTGTACATGCAGACAAAAACCCAATTATCACTCCTGTTCCAGAAAACAAACAGAACCACACCAGCCCATGGACCTGGGCAATTAGTGCTTATGCACACGGAGAGCTTGAAGTTACTGAGAAATATAAACAGGGAAAATTTGGAGAAGAATACCAAAAAGACAAGCGTACAGCAAATTGTTCACATATCCCTTTGTTAATGGATTTGCTAAAATCAGACGAAGTGGCTAAGAGGGTAAAGCAGGAAATAACTTTTTAGGGACGTAGTGCAGATCAAGTACTCAAGGCAGCTAAAAATGTTCGGGAGTATCTTGAAAACTCAGAACAAAAAGAGCTAGAAGAGCCAGAAGAGCTATAAGAGCCAGAAGAGCTAGGAAAGCCAGAAGAGCTAGAAAAGCCAGAGGAACCAGAAGAGCTAGAAAAGCCAGAATAGTTCGAAGAGCTAGAAAAGCCAGGAGAGACAGAAGACCCAGAAGAGCTATAAGAGCCAGAAGAGCTAGAAAAGCCAGAAGATCCAGCAGAGCTAGAAAAGCCAGAAGAGCTAGAAGATCCAGAAGAGCTAGAAAATCCAGAGTAGTTAGAAGAGCTAGAAAAGCCAGAAGAGCAAGAAGATCCAGAAGAGCTAGACGAGCTAGAAAAGCCAGAAGAGCTAGAAAATCCAGAATAGTTAGAAGAGCTAGAAAAGCCAGAAGAGCTAGAAGATCCAGAAGAGCTAGAAGATCTAGACGAGCCAGAAGAGCTAGAAAATCCAGAATAGTTAGGAGAGCTAGAAGAGCCAGAAAAGTTAGAAGCATTATGCTAGAAGGTTGGGAATTGATGGAAATTATAAAAAATTATGAGTTCTTCATTCATTGTTACTGTAATTTACTTTTGTATTAATTGTCTTACTGTTTAATTAGTTTATATGTAGAGAGTTAGATCATGTTTTATCCCGTTGCTTTTTTTTTTACTTATTGTATCCTAACCCTAACTGATGTATAAG
>NW_015517075.1:0-501 GCF_001515645.1 Sinocyclocheilus grahami | reverse complement strand
ATAAATGGCTAATATTCTAGTAATATGCATGCTAATAAGCAGCTAATTAAGAGACCCTAAAATAAAGTGTTACCGGGACCATTTCTTTTAACTAGTTGTTTATAAAGCAGATATTCTGCATGACAATATTCTACGTCCCTAATCCTAATACCTAAATTTAACAGCTACCTTTCTAAGCAGTAATTAGGAGTTTATTGAGGCAAAATGTATAGTTAATAGTTAACTAATAGCGAGAATTGGACCTTAAAATAAAGTGTGACTGAAATCACTATTTGTACATATTAATGTATTAACAATGTAGAGACAACAGTTTATAAACTATGAATCAATTATAAACTAATAGTTTGAAAATGATTTATAAGTGTTGCTGTATTAAGTTTTACCAACTGATGTATGAATGAGATGATTTCTATGCATGTTTTAACATGAGAAAATGGGTTAATTAATCACCTTGCATTTAGAAAGAAAGCCACCAAATAAATCTAATTTCCAGACCGTCTG
>NW_015517074.1:2751-3850 GCF_001515645.1 Sinocyclocheilus grahami | reverse complement strand
ACTAGATAAAATAAAATTAAATAAAATAGAAATACATACATACATAAATACATACAAAATTATTTGGTAAGTTGGATGTGTACATCCAAACAGTAAATTGAAACAGTAAATCAAGTGTTTTCTACGAGCTTAAAGGGATAGCTAATCTAATAATGAACATCGTCATCATTAATGTCATTATTAAATATCTGAGATACTGCTTGTAAAATAGTGCATGATTTTCCCAAGATGGGGAAAGGAGGTTTTGTATCGTATTTGTAAAAATGAAATGGAATAAAAATAAATAAATAAAATAGTAACTTGGATATTTGATTCTCTAAACATAGCAACCAAGATTTTCTATTATATTTGTCAGAAAATAAAATAAAATAAAAACTAAATTAAAATGGGAACTTGGATATTACACGTAAGATACTATTTTTGTTTTTTTTTCTACACCAAATTTCTTTCAGTGTAATTCATCTAAAAATGAACACTGTCCTCATGAATTTAACAAATATTTGAGATTTTACTCAATACCTGAAAAAGATAATACGTTTCTCCCAACATGAGATTTTTTATTATAAATAAAATAATAAAATTAGATTTTTGTGTCAATTTAACAGTAAAATGTAACAGTAAACTACATGATTCCATCTGTACAATCTTAAAGGGACAGTTCATCTAAAAATGATCTCCTATGTCGTTCCAAATCTGTATAACTTACTTTCTTCTGTTGAACACAGAATAAGATATTTTGAAGAATTTCTGATTGTTTTTTGTCCATGCAGTGAAAGTCAGTGGGGTCCAATGTTGTTTCAAATCTCACGGACTTTCACTGCATGGACAAAAACATTCTTCAAAATAATAATAGAAATAAAGTCACAGAGGTTTGTAAATAATGCCAGAAGGGGGATTTTTGGGTGAAGTTTCCCTTTAACAGCCGCCTGTTGTCGTCTCTTTTTTCTCTGTCACAAACACACACACACATGACGACCCAATGCAGTGTTGTTGTTCAGGGCAACGCAGCATCTCAGAAAGCGCGAGTGAAGGGGAGCCTGTGATGTCATTGTTCCGGGGGCCCAGCGAGGGGCCGTGTGTGTGTGTGTGTGTGTGTGTG
>NW_015517074.1:1058-2701 GCF_001515645.1 Sinocyclocheilus grahami | reverse complement strand
GTGTGTGAGTGAGTTTGTGTGTGTGTGTGTGTGTGTGTGTGTGTTTGTGCATGCGTGCAATCAGATCCTACTGGAATGATGTCACCTTTTGTTGCCCGTCTCCATTCAGCGCAGCAGATCTGGCCTGAATTGAGTCCTGAGGGGAGAAGTGTGAGAAACTGCAGGCTAAGGCAGAGGACATGCTAATAGCGCCGCTATAAAGATGTCATCAAACTCAGCTTAACCTCCATAAATATCTGACGCTGGGCCTTTGAACCTCTTCTGCACAATTGTGAACCTGATTTCGGAATGCACAATGCAATACTAAGGGATGTTTATTCAGTAGCTTTGTTTCCATCTAAAAAGTGGCGAATCAAACTTGTGTGAAAAATTGGAATATCACATAAAACATTTGCGCAAAAAGCATGTGCTCAAGAGAACAACGTCTTCACTCCCTGGGAAACTGGTGCAAAGTATCAGTAATATTGTAAAAAGTTGCTGCAACTCTTTTTCTAACATAACAAATTACTTGCGCGCAGATGGAACATGATAACAAATAAAATAGTATTACAATACTACAATAGTATTAATTGTCAAGAAGATTCTCCTGCGAAAGACTAGTTTCTCTCTGTGCTGCTGAAGTTTGTTATAGCCACAGTACTCTTAGAGGGGTTTTCACCAAGAACGAATCGATCCTGCTGATAGCGTTATTTATTTGCACCTGAAGGGAATCATGCAAATCAGGCAATGCTGAAAAAATGTTAAAAATATCTGTGCTGAACACAATCAAACATCTCTCTTAAATAAAATTCTGCAAACAGTAATTGTGCAATGCTAAGTGCACCAAGCATGCAGCGCAATGTTTTGAAAATGAAGCTTAAGGTGCCTAATTTAAACAAAAGGAGGCATGTTTGCACTGAAAAATACAACAAGCTAACTCAAAAATGAATTTAGCGTGCATTTAGCATTGATTTTAAGGGAATAATACAGCGATTTGCAAAGAAATACAGAGCACAAAAATGGCCTGTTTAACAAATGCACTCCTTAATGTGATGCAACAATGCAATATATGAGACATTCCTACATTTATTAGGATGACAAATGGTATATTAGCAAACATCTTGTTATTACGTAAACATCTCACGCTTTTCATAAACTAAGGTTACAAATCCATGTGTATAACTGTTTAAAAATATTGTTTAAACTGCATTTACCCTCATTTATCGTCGTCTGTCAGGAGTTTGTGGGATGATGTCAACATCCAAAATGACAACTGAGTGTAATGATGATCCACATTGAATAAATGATGGAAATAGTTTGATTTATTGTGCCTCATCAACCAAGAATCTCAAACATTATGGTTGGTGAAAACAAATCAACCAGATACAAAGCCTCAAATGATGCTTTTGTATATTACAAAGAAACCTACAAACATTCCAGCTCTGTTTGCAATGACAATTCACCATAAAACCTGAGAAGATTCAACTACAGAAGAATTATTCAAATATACTTCGCTTTGGTTTGCAATGTTGTTGTATTTGATGCAGGAGGCTTTTTTAAATGTGTCCTCGCCAATATCTGACTCACGTATTTACAAATTCTCCACCGTTCACTAGGGTTGGGAATAGGGGTGGGCGATACGGCAAAAATATCATATCACGACT
>NW_015517074.1:0-659 GCF_001515645.1 Sinocyclocheilus grahami | reverse complement strand
CGTTCACTGTAGAAGCATCTCTCTTTGGGACGGTCGTAGAGGATAAATGACCAATGCTTCACCGCTGGATTCTAATCTCCATGGATCAATGTATAGGGTAGGGCTCCCTAATCACAGATGACCCGTGCAGGACACTTAATGCGCAGTGCTAACGCCATCTGGACCCCGATGCAGCCAGCAGCAAGAGTTTGAAAAGCAGCTATGGGCCAGACGTAGCCAAACAAACATAAACCAGATGGACCGATGTGGGATTTGAGAAGGAAGGGGGGTCAGAAAGAGAAAAGGGTGTCTCTCCGTACACCATCACTATTGCAAACAACTGCTGGAGGCACATGCGGATGTTCAAGTGCTTCCAAACCACTGCTTGTCTCCACATGCAGCTGACAATCACTCGCTCTCCAGATGAGTAAATCTCTCTTTGACAGTCTCCGAAGTGTTACATTCGATAAAAAGATCTCTGCGGCACAATGAACACCAGGGGCATTAGCATAGCCGTTGTGGTTATTCCAGCTGACTGCCACAGATACAAAGGCGGTTCTAGAGCATTTTAAATGGGGGGGCCAGGCTGGGGTACTTCCTCAATAGAGAGTGGCCACGGGTATGTGTACCATAGTAACACATTATTTTCCACATACTGTACATTACTGTTTCTCCTCTAT
>NW_015517073.1:3370-3851 GCF_001515645.1 Sinocyclocheilus grahami | reverse complement strand
GCAAATGAGCTGCTGCTCCCTGCCCCCTTTTCCAGAATAGAGCTAGGCCATTACTGCTAAAAACATCTGTTTTGGTTCTGATTATCATGTTTATCGCGCTGAAATCATGCGTTTTAAAACATATTAGTTTAAACTAATGATAAATGGTTTTCTGAGAGCACACAACCGAAGCACACGGATAGACAGTGGCCACCATGTGAGTACTAAACTTAGTTCTCATTCACACACAAGTTTACATTAAAAATACACGAGTTACAAAACCAGTCGGCTATGTCTGTGAAGGTAAACAGCTGGGAAATAAATTGCAAGTTTCTTTTAGATCTGTGTGGCAGCAGCAATATACATTAAAGGGGTCCTATTATGCTTTTCACTTTTTCAACTTTAGTTAGTCTGTAATGTTGCTGTTTGAGCATAAAAAAGATCTGCAAAGTTACAAAGTTCAAAGTCCACTTCAAAAGGAGATATTTTATTTAACAGAAAT
>NW_015517073.1:2385-2663 GCF_001515645.1 Sinocyclocheilus grahami | reverse complement strand
GGACCTGATTATAGCACTTAAAACCTGGAAAAGTCCGATTTTCATGATATGTCACCTTTAACATGATTAGAAACATGTACATATTTACAGATACTGGCCGTTCTTCTTTCCTTAATTTCCTTACTTTCAAACTATGATGTATATTATCTATTGTCACTTTTTATGGAATATCCTGCACAATGATATTCAAACTAAAATTTAACTTTAAGATTATACAAAGCACATAATCAGTACCTGAGATTATCATTGTCATTGGGTACATAGGTTATTTTATTTAT
>NW_015517073.1:0-564 GCF_001515645.1 Sinocyclocheilus grahami | reverse complement strand
ACCTCTTAAAATAAATGCAGTTTATTTTTCCATGATGTGATCCCTTCAAAGAAGCTAATGCTTCTTCAGCGGTAGCTTTCTTAACTTAAAGCACCTTATTAATAGCTGTAATCAAACAGAAAAGCACTGAGTCTCACACATCTTGTGGGTGAAATACTTGCAGGGCTGTTCTTTTCTTATCCTTCGTCTCTGTTTCTCTTTTCTTTTCTCTTCTGTGCCTCTTTTCTGTGTGAAATTCTCTGACATCAGGGAAAATAAGATGCTTACTGAGAATGAAATAAGGAACATCATGTTTCAAGTTCTCTCTGGTTTGGCATTTGTGCACAAGCATGGTAAGATTTTCTTATACTTTCATTTGTTTTTCTCTAATGCGCTAAAGAGCTTCATAACACTGTTATCTTTATTTAGTCCCCAATTACATTTATAATAGTGATATGTGACATGTTTATCAAAGTTACTTTATATCCACAGTCAAGGAGGGAAATTAACCTTATTGTCCACCAGACAAGGTGGCTTAAAGCCCATTTTAAAATAAAAATTAATTAATTAATAAAACAAAAATGC
>NW_015517072.1:1401-3853 GCF_001515645.1 Sinocyclocheilus grahami | reverse complement strand
GGCGACTGTCCTCACAAAAAGAAGATAGTGTGGCATCTAACAGCATGGGGGAAAAAATTTATAATTTTTCTCAATGCTGACATTACCTCAACAACCACAGCTCAGCTCTCATAGCCACTGGCCAGAAATGGACACCCTATGACTAACACCACACAAAGCCGAGGGTAAAAACAGGAGAAGTCTGATCTTCACACCTCAGATCAACCAAGCAACATGCAATACACACAATACACAAGCTGCATTTTTTGTATAGTCTATCATGGTTTAATAGTCATTTTGGAGTGTGCTAAAAGTTACCCTTAACCAGAACCATGCTGAATTAATGAACTGAATACAGTCGTGGCTAAGGGGTGTTTTTAGGCATGTCAATGACAATCCCAACACATGGCATGGCATATCATAACATTTTTATATTTTGGCAGGAAAGTCAGATTCTTTCCGCAAACTGGTTCTTTTGGACAGTTCCAATTTTTAAAGCACCTAAAAATGTACTGAAATGTGGATGTTTTACATGTCTAAATCATATGAAGTGAATAGACGAGTATTCATCAGCTTACCTTTTCACATAAATAATGAAAAACCATAAAACCATTCATTTTGTATGCCCTTATTATTATTATTACCGGTTCATCTGCCTTCAGTCAGAGTCTGAACTGATCACTCAGTTCAGTGATTGCTGGAGGAACTGGAGCGCTGAATGAATTGCAAAAACCAGCATCACAGGATCATATGCGCCAGTATTTTGGCTAATTTTGAGTCTGAGTAACTGTCAGGAATGTCCAAGAGTGAGTTTTGATTGAGTAACTTGTAGAGCTGTGCTGCTCGAGCCGCAAACCATTTCAGACGGTTCAGACCGATTTGGTGGTTGGGCGGGGGGGACTGTAAAGCTGACATGGTAAATATTTTGGAAGATGGTTTTTGTGACCATTGGCATCCCAAATCTCATATGGTCTCGGAAGCTAAGCAAAGTTTGGTTTGGTAAGTACTTGGATAGGAGACCCCCAAGCAATTCCAGGTGCTAGAAGATGGTGAGAAATGTTTCACATCATACTGTAACTGATAGTATATTGTGGATTTTAGTTACATTGGAGTGCTGGAATTCTGACCAACCAGAAGCCGTAACTATCCGTTTTTTAATAGATATTTCAGGTAACTTGATAATGCTGATGATTCAGCTATCAATAATAGTGTGGTACTCTTACCATTAAATATTCTGCCAGATTTAAATCCATGCTCAGCACAGAAAATAGTCTGCAGACTCTGGGCCCGCTCACATAAGCTGTTCATTTGGCCAAATGTATTGAAATGAATTCTCTGCATAATTTGCTAATTCCTATATCAAGGCAGATAACATGAAGACAGTTCTCCTGCTGCAGTTGGCATGGCACCCAACTGACAACAAAGCCCTGCAGACAGCCGCAATTGTCTTTTAGCAATTATAGCCATGGTAACAATAGTATCTGAGTGTGTGAGCACACGTGTGTGTACAAATGTAGGAACGCAGACCTCTGTTTAAGTCTTATCATAAATGGGGAAGAGGGGTTACAAAGACGTCGTCTTATTTACCGAAAAACTGCGGCAAATGATGAAAGCTAGTACGGGGAGAGAAACAGGCCTCCGTTTTTTTGTGCTCAAACAGCTCTAACTTTTTCCCAGGTTTTACAATTCTGCAACGCGGAAATACTTTTCATCGAGGCACACCAATGAACACACTGAAAAGGATGTTTGCTTATCAGGCCCAAGTTGTGCAAACTTTTAAAAGGGAGTGTGCGTTTGTGCATTTATCTGCAAGCGCACGGTTTGAACAGGCTACACTAATGTTGCTATTGAACCAACAACATTCCTCTAAAACAATCATCTCTTCATTTTCCTACCCAATCTGCCAAAGGAAAGTCTTTCACGCGAAAAAAGTGGAGAAAAATAACTTCCTTTCTTCTTCCCAAACAGCCCGGGAGTCTTGTACAGATGAAACGGAGCTGGAGCGGCGCTTCATGTTTTGTTTGGTTTACGCTGTTGCAAACTCTCACACAAACTTGTGTTACCTGCACGCAGCTAGCTTTGAGTTTGACGGAGTGTGGAGAGAGTTCCTGCAGGGAAAGCTGGAATCACAGGCCCAACGTACCTTTGTGTCTTAAACCTGTCAGACGTGAGCAGAACCCTTCTCTAATCTACCGCTCCATCTCTCTGTCTATCGCAAGTTGGGGCGAGAGCTTATCGAAAGTTACACCAGTGCTCAGAAGGGCCTGGATGAAAGAAACGCAGCCGAGGTGTAATCCAGCCAGTGTGGACCAGACCAGTTTTCACCACCTTAGTGCGCTTAAGGTCAACGGGAAATCTTACTGAACCCTCTGTTTACTTTGTAAATACACATTCCTGCTGTTAGTGTGAACAATTTATCATTACAAGTCATTCCAAAGGAAAAAGGTTTGTCTTTGCAATCTTTCATTAAAAT
>NW_015517072.1:0-1220 GCF_001515645.1 Sinocyclocheilus grahami | reverse complement strand
TATAATATAATATAATATAATATATAATTCATATAATATAATACGTTTAAACAATTGCAAGCTGTAGAAGAAGAAAAGACAGAGAAATGGTTCTTTTTACATCTATGAAATCATATTATATTATATCAGATGAATTTCTAATATGATATGATATAATATAATATATAACATAATATTAGACCATGGAGTAGTCAACAATGCATTAATCAGGCAAGAAACGTCAGGATGCAAGTGAACACACGTACAGTATATTGATTTTGCTTTAACACCCTAGTGCACGAGAGACTGTTGTTGAGGTTATTAGAAGGTCCAGAAGCAGTCGTTGCTGCAAAACTTTGGAAGAGATGTTCATTATCATGCAGAAGTCAAAAACAGTTCTCCAAATAAAGTCTCCATCAACACACCATCAGATCATTAACGAGGTGTCGATACAGATGCGGTACAGAGGGAGCAGGATTCATGGGCGTGGGTGGAGGTGTGTATGAGACACACATGCTTACACTATGTGTTCCTCCAGTTGCAACATCAACTGCTTTTTTGAGGACTGACCTGTCCTCAAACACTATAGTTGTAACTGAGGCCTTGAAGAGTTGGTTCATAAAAGACACTGTTACAGCCTGTTACTGCAGTTTCACAGAAGGGGCCCTGTCTACAATACATATTAGACTCAAGATTATACGGTACAACTGACACCATTGTTACAGTTCGAATCAGAGTGTATTAAAATGATGAGGAAGCCTCAGGATCTGAAATTCAGATATGGTAATGTGGGCATTTTGTTTCTGATACGTGCTGTAAGCAGTAGAGTAATCACAACAGACTGGACCATCTGACCAATAAGAGCGGAGTAAGCTCTCGGAAAAAATGGGTTTAGAGAGACCTTGTACAAATAGTTTCAGAAACTGTGAAAACAGAGGTAATGCTGCAATGTATATTATGAGAAAATTAGTGTTTTTTGACCTTGGATGCATGCAACCCTAGTGTAGGAGACCTCCAATACAAAATTAGGAATCTTTAAATAGCATTACAGGGGAAGTTTACAAGGACATTTTTGTAAGACTTAAAATGAACATATACAGCAGGAATGTATTAGTCTCTTGAGGAGTGTGCCACCTCTCCCAAGTCCACATTCATTGGAAACAAGGATTAATACCTGGTTAAAGTTATCCATTATCATTCTACTAGCATGGACAACCTGGGCCATGTTAACTAGTCAAACC
>NW_015517071.1:0-3854 GCF_001515645.1 Sinocyclocheilus grahami | reverse complement strand
GGTCTTAATGACTGATTGACCAAATAACTCATCAGAATCAGCATCCACTGAAAGTATATATATTTTTTTATTGTGTCTAATTATTATGTATGTGTGTATGTAGGCCTAATGTATGCGCAATAAAGTATTTTGGTTAGAAAATTATCAGATCAACCTCAGTGTGTATAACCAAGGGGCAAGACTCAGTTTATTGTCATGTGATTAAAACAAACAAACAAAAACATATGGACCGCTTGATGACTCATATATTTTGACCTTTTTAATAAAAATGAATGTTTTGTTCAGGTCAAATACAACCCCAAGAAAAGTTCGTCAAGATGTTCATGGCTCAAAATTCATGATATTAATGAAAAAAGGAAAAAAAAGTTTGAAATCGTTTTGGAAAATAATATGTTAGCAGTGTGTGCAAACAAAGTATATTAGCACGTTTTACTTCACTTAACATGTTTAACGTTGAAGTTATTAAATCTCTATCTAAAAATCTAACATTGGTTTAAACGTTGTAACTAATTACACGCACTAACTTGATATATGATTTAAACCTGATTTTTAAAAGATCGCTCCCATTTATAATATCTAATGTCTTCATTGACCCATTTGTAGCCGTGTTAATAACAGTACAGCGGTAAAACAAAAAAAACAAAACAAAACAAAAAACCGATACCAATATAACTAAGTTGCATTAAAAAGTAACCTATATTTCTGCGATCAACGGTTGACCACACCGATATACTGTACACAAAAGTAACGTCTAGTAGCCTACATAATAGCTAATATAAAAGAGATTTCAGACACTTACCTTTGTCTTGATTACAAAAGTTACAAAAAAGAATAATAATAAGTTAAAAGCTTTAAGCTACAAACTGAAAGGAGAAATTAACAGCTAGCAACTGTTGCTGATGGGCGGGGCTAAGAGAGAAGCGTTTCTTGTTGCTATAGTGACCACTGACTCAGGACCTCAGGTGCCACAGCTAAAGATAAGCAGAGAAGAGGCAGATTTCAGGAAAATTGCGGATTGCTTGTGTATGTTTAGCGTCCTTTATATATATCGCGATATATCTGTGTAAAAGTAAACCAAGTAAACAGAGTACAGAGTAAAATAATTATTATTTATTTTCCTTTTCTTTGTATTCCTTGTGCACTATAAAAAAATAAATGAAATTACATTACATTAATTTCAATTAAATTAAAAACGAATCGAGATTGAATTGTAAAGTTGAATTTACAAAAGACAATACGGAAACTGCCATGCAACAATGCATCTGAACACATGATGGCGCCGATATATATACATTTACAAAAACTAGATTAAATGGAACTACATTTCTTTAATTAAAATTGCAATGATTTCCTGTTTCACAATTTTAAGTCTTAGCATGCTTTCCAAAAATATGCAATAAACTGATATTTAAAATACTGTATAATACTGTAAATGTAATGGTTTTTAAACAAGAGGCTAGCAGCAAATCAGTTATAAACAAAGACATTTCTGAATGCGCAAGAATGGGCAAAGGAAAACATTGCTATATAGGTCTTCTAAATCAATTTAGCTTGACAATCATCAATGCATTTCTGTGCATTTTACAGATTCTCTTTAAGGGATGTTTAAATCTCATGCATGCTCTCTGCCGGACTGCTTCGGCCACTTCTGAGGAGCAAGTTCATCCTTCACTGTCTGTTTAATGAGGTGCTTGACTTGCCTGAAGTGACTCTCTCCCCAGCTCTGTTCTCACACAGTCCTAACAGCTTCACAGTCAGTAGTGCCTCCTTTTCACAACAATCCATCAGACTGGGATTCTATTTTCTATGACCACAGAGTCAAATACACTGGGGAACGCATACATACATGAGGAGAAAAGGGCTAGTTGTCACATGGTGAAGTTGTCAAGGGGCTTTATAGCAGTTACTGGTTATAGGTTTTAACTTGTTTTCTTGAGCAGTGACTGGCTGTCACATTTAGGACATGTGAATTCTATCACCAAAAACAAAGATTCAGTTTTATGTAATAACTGTTGGGTAAAAAAAGGACCAACTGGTAATTGCACTGCATTAAAAAAGGCATTTAGTACATCATCCCAACATTAGTGAACTTGAGGTCATTTTGATCCCATCACTTATGGAACTGAAATAAAAGAAACTCCATATTTCCCACAGGCTCTCTCTTAGTTACGTAAAACACTTTTAATAGAAAAGGCCACATACTGAACTTCAGATCTTTTTTTCTCTGCTATTAATAAATCAGCATTTAGGCCAAAGCATTTATTATTAATTACTAGTTTTGAGTTATAGTACAAGAGGTTAATAATGGATGTCTGGGCATGATTAATGCATTGTTAATTAGCTGCTAATACGAGTATTCTCACTGCCTTAACAGATGCCTTAGTGCTGATTAGTGTTGTAATCCTTTTAAGGTTGCCTCCTTTGTGCCTTATAGTTTTACTCCTTTCTCCGTGAGTAATGCCTTTTAACTGCTAATTTTACTGCAGACATGCAATTTCCCATAGTGATTGAGAGACAAAATAATTTAACTCACAAGAGAAGAAAATATAAAAAAATAGCACATAATATTTTAAGTCAGTTACATAGCAGCTTAACAATACAACTTGACAGCAAGCCATGGATCACAAATAATCTCATGAGAATGTATTGACCTTGTATTGTATTGGCTGATACTTCCACTGCACAGTTAAAGACTATTGAAGAAACCCTTTGAATGTACAGAATATGGTCGTCTAAAACACCTCACACTCAGTGTACAGTGTCTCTTTTATCAAAAGCAATTAATCCACAAATTAAAATAAGCATTTCATGCTTTTTTCTATTTATTTACTTTCATAAGACATTACCTGGATGAAAGGAGGTTTCACCCTTCACTGGTTATTTCTGTATGCTGTGTTTTGAAGTTAATTAAACCTTTAAAATGTAAATAGGATTTTTCTCCACTGCTGTAGAAGTAATTCTTTATAATGAGACATTTGAATGCACTAAAACTATATTTAAAACATATAAAACAATTAGAAAAAACTGAATACGGTCTACGTTGGTTGGTGAAAATCTGCAAAGCAAACTTTGTTTTATATCCATCTATATTGCTTTGTTAACATTTTTTATCAACCGATGTAGACTGTGCTAAATACTAGCCCCAAAGTGCATTGTAAACAATTTGTTGAAAGTTTATTTTAATCTTATAAAAAAAGACATTTAACACGACCAGCAAATAAATTAGCCAAATTATAAGAATACAAGAAATGCTCAAAGACAGTAATTTGGCCATTTTTAAAATGAAGTAAATCTGTTAAATCTGTGTTTAATAATTGCTTATACAAATAAATCACTGATTGAAGTGCAACGAAAGCAATTTTAAAGCATTTTGTATACTCTGTTGTCATGAAGGCCAAGAGCCTCTCAGATAAACTGTAAGCAGGAAAAAAGCAAGCTAAAAAGGTTATTAAAAGATTGGAAAAACTATGAACCTCCTTAGGACCACTAAGCAGATTTTAATGAAAAAAGAAAAATGTAATATAAACCAGACATGGCTAAAATAAAGCCATAACAAACTTTTTTTGTATAAATGAGAAAACATTTGCATCATTGTGTTTAGAAATGAAAATGAATATAAAATGCCAAAATGTATTAAATAACTTTCAGCAATTCAGAAGCTGTTCTTATCAGCTCTGAGCACAGAGGGAAGCGGTATTGATTTTTTGGAAACAGCGGGTTGTGGTGGATTAAGAGAGGTTCAAAGAGCTGCACGCTTTTCATAGTTTCACACAGTAAATAAGTAATTTGCTTCTTTCAACAGAGACTGATCATTTACCCCTGAATGAAGCCTCATGGGGGGGGGGGGGGGGGGG
>NW_015517070.1:1934-3855 GCF_001515645.1 Sinocyclocheilus grahami | reverse complement strand
GTACAAGATTATGAGATGCATTATTTGAATGCTTTGCCAAAGAGACATGCCTTTAATCTAGCTTTAAACAGAGAGAGTGTGTCTGAACCCCAAACGTTATCAGGAAGGCTATTCCAGAGTTTGGGAGCCAAATGTGAAAAAGCTCTACCTCCTTTAGTGGACTTTGCTATCCTAGGTACTACCAAAATTCCAGAGTTTTGCGACCTTAGGGAGCGTGATGGATTGTAGCGTGGTAGAAGACTAGTTAGGTACACAGGAGCTAACCCATTAAAGGCTTTGTAGGCAAGTAATAATATTTTGTAACTGATACGGAACTTAATAGGTAGCCAGCGCAGAGACTGTAAAATTGGGGTAATATGACAAGACTCACACTTACTGTTGTTTAGGATTGGTTATGGGACGGATGGTTAATGAACACACTGTCATATAGTGGTTACATCTCAAATATTCCATAATTTGCATCCTTTCATTTGAATTAAAAAAAAAACTTATAGCTAAATATTTTAACAAACTGATACTGGAGATTGGGTTTTCTGAAGCTTTATGTTCATGTTTCATATTATCATGTTACTATGCACTTTGTTGAAGTAGTAAACTTTAGAGACTGTAGCTTTCTATGAAATGATCCGTATATGATCTCCATCCAGGAGAACTGCATGCCTACATTCATGCAGTGTTTGGGATTGACAGCTGTATTTACTATCAGGTGTTACAATAGAAAATATTTCTGATATTGATCAAATCTGTGATCCATCTGTTGTGTTTTTTTTTTTAAATGTTTGTGTTTAAACGTGGGCCGCATTGGGTGGAGATCCAAGCTGAGAGAATAAGACCATCTTTTAGATAAACACTTACATCTGAAGCACCTTGGGATTTTACAAATCATCTTAAAACACATACAAACCAGGAACGGATCTGCTGTGTAGCCAGACATGAGTTTAGAGGCATGTTAGTACATTTGCTCCTTTGTATCTCTTGTTTTAACCCTCATCCGTCCCTCCTGAACCTATAACGAAAGTGTCCCTCGCGGGTCAAAATGACCCGAAGGCCAAAAATGACACTCATTTTATTTTTGGCCCAGAAAGCTTATATTGGAACATTTTTATATATATATTTTTTTCAAATTTTTTTATGTAGGTTTTTCTATTATTTTTTGGGTAATTTTTATCATATTTACCTTTTATTCTGGATATTTTTAAGAAAACATAAGCAAATAAGCAGTTTTTGTACATTATTTCACAAAAAAACAAAACAAAGAAAGACACCATTTCAGTCCTGTTTCATCAAAAACCAACAGATGGCCTTGGAATTGAGTCACTGAGTGTCTCTGATGCCATCTGGTGGGGAAAAATTACATACAATTGCATAGAACCCTATGGAGATTTTTTAATGAGCAAAACAAGTGAAACATGAGAAATTAGATCATCTTAAGGCTTAAATTTGGTTGTTTATGGATTAAAATATATATTGAAACATTACAAAATCCATATTTTGTAAAAAAAAACAACAACAAAAAAATTCTAACTGAATTATAACCTAAACATGTATATTCATACAATTTCATAAATATGAAATAAATATATAATATATATTTAAAAATATACATATGATATAAACTCATTAGTCTCCACCACATCACTCAAATCGAACTGTGTGAAGTAAAAAAATGGAAAAATTACAGTCATATCCCAGCAGAAACATGAAAAATATTACAATGTGTTCTATGAGAGTGCGTGTACCAAGTGTGTGTTTGTGCATGTGTGTGTGTGTGTGTGTGTGTGTATGTGAGTTTTTTTCTGCATTGGGGATATTCTGTAGTCTCAGCCCTTCGTTTGGGTATAAAATCTTTACTGGATTGTCTCAGATTTTGTATATTAAAAAAATCAAATGTAACTAAAAATGCAGTTTTCTCGTAAATTCC
>NW_015517070.1:0-870 GCF_001515645.1 Sinocyclocheilus grahami | reverse complement strand
TATGGATTAATTAGAAAAGAGTCAATTTCTACGTTGCACTGTGTCGCTTCCTATGGAAAAGGCAGTGATTTTCCCTACTCTCATTCCATTAGGTCGTAAATGTATCTGGTGTCAGGGTTGCCATGGTAACCAGGGTCCTGGGCCTTGTTCACAGACAACTTGGCACCCAGTATGTTTATTGGGTGAGGGGTCTGTGAACGTTTGTTAATCTAATGAATAATTGATTTGTTAAATCAAATGAAAAATGGTGTGTCTGATTGGTCCAGACGCCACAGTGGGTCAAAATGACCAGCGAGGGACACTTTTGTTACTTTTTTTTTATTGCACCCATTTAAACTCCTCGAATCCACTACATTTTTGTGTGTGTGTGTATTCCTGGTGCAAGTGTGACAAAAGTAAAGAAATCTTGGACCGGTACAATCAACACACGATTTTTTTTTATTTTTTTGAAAACAAATTTCGGGTCAAAATGACGGGATGGATGTTAAACAAGTTCTCTATAAAACAAACAAAATAATGCAAATGAAAAAAACACTTTATACAGACACTTCATATTTAATATTGGTATTTGATGATTTGTAAATTGGATTTTAACAGTATACTTTCAAAACAATATTTGCAATTGGTTGTAAAGGCTTTTTGATGGATGTTTGGCCTGAGTTCTTGTTGTACTGAACTGGTTCAATTGATTCAAAGCTTTGGAAAGGTTTGGTTCTCCAGGTCTCATTTATAAATGTTGCGTAGGCACAAAATGGGCATATAAATATGCGTACGCAATTTTCAGCGAACATATCAGGATTTATCAAAAATAAACTTGGCGTAAATATGTACGGACTTAGACCATGCGTATGCACTCTTTTTCGAGGAGTG
>NW_015517069.1:0-3856 GCF_001515645.1 Sinocyclocheilus grahami | reverse complement strand
CCCCTATAAATCAATTTCAGGGGCCAAATATGACCTCTTAATGGAAAAGTGGCCCATATCTTGAATTTGGGAGGCATTTTTGGTGGTATTTTTGCCCCAAGCCCCCATTAATTTCTGACCCTGAGTAAGGCGAAGCTGTTCTGGGAGGAATACTTCTCCATTGCTGGTCCAAAGCTGTTGTTGTGCGACCAGATCTTGTTGATATCCATTCATGGAAGAATATCAGTTCTTCGCAATTTGTGGACCATCTGGGGACATTTCCGCTGGGTTAGGGGTTACGTAACAAACCTGCTAGCTTCGTAAATATAGGCTGTTGCAAAGTTCCAACCAGGACCTTACAGAAAATTATGACCGATGCTGGAAACTGTCCACATGCCCTGCACATACAGGGCTGTTTTTTCCATTAGGGAGTGGTATACGGAGAAAACGACGGCATCCAGAGAAACACCACGGCCTGAAGCCAAAGCTCAAGGCCCAGGGAGGGGCCTCTCTCTGCTCACGTTACGACTGGAGCAGGAGAAGAACAAACACACGCCGCGTCGCCATTGGTCATTGTGCTGACCTCCAACAGGAAACTGCCTGCGGGGTGGAGCTGGGCAACAGGAACCACCACAGACATCCAAATTTACCCCTCCAAAAAAGAACTAACGGCAAATTCCTGAGAGAACTGGGATTAAGGGTGATGAATGACACAGACAAACTGGGAGGGACTATAAATGCTTAGAAGTAGAAAGAGACAAACAAAAGACACATGTTGTAAGTGTCGTGTCACGCAGCAGCGATAAGGTCACGAGTACGTAAGGGGTGCCGATTCATCACTGCGGTCGGGGCAGCTGTGGAGGGGAGACTTTAGGGGTTAGTCATACTCTGCTCGCTAATGTAAACAAAAAGAAAGGGAAGCAGATTTCACGGGGAACGTTCACAGCCTCGACCATTGCCAGGTTCCAGACCGCTCGTGTGGAAACCAAAACTCTTCCAGAGGGCAACTCTCATACATCCTGACAGAGCTGAATGAATATAGAGTTACAATAAAATGAGGGCTGTGCGTTGAAGTTTGCGCAGAACTTTTGCGAGAGACTTCACTGAGCATTTCTGGGATAGAAGAGGCACAGAACACACCCCAGAACACATGTCCCACACATGCAGCAGACAAACACTGAGACACACCTTGACTCTGGAGACTCCAGTCTGTTCTAAAATGTCCATTCTCCCCTTCAGATTAATGTCTTCTCCGGATTAGAGCGGTTCTTTACTTTCTGTTGGGCCAAAAAATGAGGCACATACACTGCACAAAGGAGCAAGAAGCTTCCACAATTACTTGTGTAATGAGCTATATTACAACATGGTTAAATTGATTATGTCTTAAGCTAAATGTAATCAAAACAGGTGTATTTTTTCAAAAGGCCATGTATTAAGTCACAACCAGATATTATGATATCTGGGCAAAAGCTGCAAAATGAGTTCAAAGTCATGATGTAATTGAAGTAGAGACAGATCTTTTCTTCCATATTGTGACGCTGAACAGAGTAAAACAGACTGTCAAAAAATTTAAAATGAAGGGTCGGGGACTTGGTTCTATCCATCGGTTGTTGATTGGATGGAGGCAGATCTGAATGCGAGCTTAAGGTCGAGTGTTAGAAAGGGACAGGGTTTATAAGAACAAAATGAGATATGATATATACATGATATATATTTCTATTCGAAAACATGTAAAAAATGTCAACAGGTATGTGTAATTTAAATAATTTTAGCTTTATTAGAAATGTGTTGAGCCCTGACACTGCTTTGATAATCATTACACATTTCACATATTGTTTGATAAGATGAGCACAGACTAACAGAAACAATTATGTCACTTTACATTTTATTTAAATGACCCTCCTAGTTTTAGATCAGAAACTTAACAGCTTTCATAGTGGGCAAATCTTAAATAAATATAGACTTGTGATTATGTGAAATGTTACAAATTTATGTAAAATGTGATTAAATATGCTAATCTATGCTGTTTTTAACTGAAGATGTGGCTTGTTAATCAAATATGTGAACACTAGAATACTAGATGCCTACTGACATTTTTGCAAACACTTTTTTTTTTGGAGTGTGCTAATAAAGTTACAGTTTGTGCTGCATTGTTTATTTGGTGGGTGTGCATCGTATTGGTTTGGGTATTGGTCTGAATGCATTATTTAATATAAGAGATATTTGTGATAAATTATTTAATTGAAATTTTTGCTGGCCTTTTTAGGAACTGGCCATGAACACTACATGAAACTTAGCCTATATAGGGTTAACTCTGGTTCATTTACAGAATAATGACTGCTGTCACTGTCAAATAAATAAATGAACATACAGCAGACAAGCATGCGATGCGTAATGGCAAGCCCTCATACTTTTCAACAGCAATGAGATTTCACTGATTTAATACTTGATGTGCCTTGATGTGATGTTTCAATGGGAACTAACAGGCTATTGAACCAAAAAAGTTAGAAATTATTGACGACTGAACAGAATGATGGTGATTGTTTGCGTGCTTGACGATTGTTGGCATTGCCTAAGATGAATTGAACATCACATTTAAAGTGACAGACAGATTTACACACCTATCAAGCAGAATAATGCCTGCTGGGGGCAAGTTAAAGCGAACATGACAAGCCATAAAATTGCTGAGAATCAGACCAAAGCTGCCCACTGTCACACAGGTCCACATCGCTCAGAGGATGAAAAAACCAAAAAGTCACAAATGAGAAGACAGTTTCGGCCATATAGTAAGCTATAAAGGCTATAAAATAACTCTGGAGAGCAAGCACTGGTGTCTAAAGCACAGTTGAGATCACTTAAGATACTCTAGAGCAGATATGTGTGAGAGACTGGAGTCTGAAATCTGAAAAGTGTCAATACCATCAAAGAGAAACAACTGAGATGCAGATCCCGTTTGTGTTTTTCTTTCCTGTGGGGGGCGAGGTCTTGAGAGGACGTCGATCATAATTGACACGCTGAGAAACACCGACAATTCAAGGAAACTAAAAGCGCTCGGGACAGATTCAGACGTAATCCCGTGGCTTAATTTCATTAGTCTTGCAAACAACATTTAGACGCCCAGCGTGTGGTCCACCGTACAAAGGGGGTTATAACCGCGCATTCCTGCGACTTCACCCCGTGCGCCAAACCTGCGCGCTACGACGCGACTGCTGTGATCACTTAACAACCCTCATAGCTGTTAGTTAAACACACGACAGGCGAGAAAGAATGAAAGTAACCCCAAAACAAAAACACAAAGTCGCGTGGCGTGACTAAAGCAATAGCGTAAAACCTCCAAATGTCACAGTTACGCAAAAGAAATATATAAAACACATGAGTCGCTCTTTTTCACACATCCCAGAGCTCTTTCACGATCAGTAACAAGCTCATTTGAATCAGCGCACGTCTTAAACCCAACAGCTCTTGGCCAGTGAATTCAAAACCACTGCAGCAAAGGGATGAACATCTGGAAGTCATGAAGAACTCCAGCAGTCCCACCCTCTCCCCAGAGTCACAGCAGTCACGGGGCTTTCATTTCATGAAGAATTTCCCCCCAAACCGCCATCAGCACTCATTTACCCATCGAGCCTGTTTAAATATACGATTACAGCAATATTCAGGTAAAACACATAAAAGCTGTATGACCGGATTTGTCTGTAACAAAAAGGCGCGCGCGTCCGCAAACGAACCCAGCTTACACTAAAACGAATGTTTCATTATTATTATTTTTGAATGTTTTCAACAACCAAGTGATTCCATTTCTTATGAATTAAATATAATCCCACAGGCGTGCCTCTGAACTCTCAGGATCACACATTGCGCGCGCTTCCCGTTATAG
>NW_015517068.1:3220-3866 GCF_001515645.1 Sinocyclocheilus grahami | reverse complement strand
GGAAATCATCCCAGTAACTGCAAATCAAATATTTCAAACACAAAGAAAAAAAATCATTGCTCATGTCTGATTTGGGTCATGCTTCACATTGTATTACAAGTCGATCAGTTACATTATTGCTGTGTTGTTGCTGTTGTTATAAATTTTTATTTTGTTTATTTATTTTTATGTATTTATTTACTTTGTAAAATATAGGTCTAATTCTGTGGAAATTGAGTGAAACTGAAATTATTTATTTAAATTATTATAATTTTTTTTTCTTTTAAAAAAATATCCTATAAGCCTATGTGGGAAGCAGTTTTGAGATTTGCTTTGCTTTCCGTTTAAAAACGCCATATTTTCGGTTTATGCGTTTATTTCAACAAAAAGGATTTAGACTATTTCACTGCATTAAACTTCCGTTTTCATTTGAATATTAAACACTACAGAAATAACATTAAGTAAACACTTAAGTATCCTATTTTGTTTAGAAAATCTACATCAGTTTTGTACATTATAGCATATGTTAGATCATTTAAACGTTTATATACCGGTATATGTGTATATGTATACAAAATCCTCATAACTATTAATTAAATATTAGAAACTCTAACACAGGATCCATTTTATCGCATGCATGAGTCCTCATGTAGCCACGTGAAGGAGG
>NW_015517068.1:2604-3210 GCF_001515645.1 Sinocyclocheilus grahami | reverse complement strand
CCCCTTCCTCTATCCCACTCTCAAGCCTATCATTTATTAATTTATCCCAGGAACACACCCACATTCTAAACCCTGCATCTACAAATGAACACGCGCATGGTCACAAGTCGCTCCGCTCCAAAAAAAATTAAAATATACTGGAATGCTAAAAAGAAAATGCTTTTTACTTAAGCAGAAAAAAAAGTATATGAAAGAATAGTAGGCTATATGGAAAATAGTATTTGAAATAAATGCAGGGTCAGCTGCATTGCCCTTGTCAGGACACTTAATGCACATCTCCTTTGATATAGGCATCTAATTTTATTACATAAAAAAAATAATGAATGCTCTAAACACGGGTCTGAGTGCATGTATTTAAAAACGCGGCAGGCAGACTTAATTTCGAAAGAAAGGGAAGTATAATAATTTCAGTCCCTGTAATAAGATGCTGTTCTGTTCAGTAACTGCTGTAAATGAACCCGTTATTTTATGGGGCGGGTCGCTTACAATAATCGTGCATTACCTCCGGATCTGATCCAATTATGGATGCTGACCTTTGGCCTTGGCGTGTAGAGATGGTTTATCTAATTGTAATTAACTGGTGAAATGTGAATAGTGCGTACTGCC
>NW_015517068.1:0-1717 GCF_001515645.1 Sinocyclocheilus grahami | reverse complement strand
TACATGTGTAGCCTTCCTACTTTATATTACATGCATTATATTATATATTGTATATTTGTCCCCACATTATATGCATTACATGTTATAGTAGCCTACATTATTTTATATTCGTTATATGCATCCCTGTATTCTATTCTGCAAACATTATACGCTAAATAAAAAAACGAACAAGAAAATATAGATGCAGTCATGACTCATGACTGTTGTTATGTATCTTTTATAAAGGCTATGGAGCACAGTCATTTCGTGCATTCTTTATCGACCACAGAATAAATAAATAAATAAAAATCGCATCCAGCAATGACACAAAATACACTTAAAATTATTAAATTATTGTATAGATTCCTGACACGGATGATTAAAGGTGTTACTGAGTAATGCCGCACCGCTGACGGCTTACATAACGAATTATCTCGCTATATTTGTGATTTCATGGACAGATCGCACCTTTGTGATGACCATTACAACCATATTCCTCCAACAGATCATACCGAGTGAAAATAAATGCGTAAAGGCGATACCTTGTATTATACTCTCCATAACCTCTTTCGTGCATTTTTTACTAAAATAATTGAAATATTCAGACCTCAACATGGCGGATATGAGGATGCGAAATACAAAGATGCTCATACAGCTTGCTTCGGAAAGCCGTGCATTAATGGGATGTATGCTTTCATATTTAAAATACATTTCAGTCCCCTCTGCCTTTATTTTCTTTACTGGAATTAACAATCACAAAAGACAACACTGCGAACAAACGGTGATTTTTTTTTTTTTTTTATCGTTTTTCGTTGTAGGAACGATGATCTATATTTAGAAACAACTGAGCATCTAATATAGACTCACCTATCCTACTGTACTAGTGGTCACGACCACTTTACTAGACCCTGTCAGCGGTACCGGTGTCAACCTGGCACCACACAATCTGTTCAATGAAGTCAGGAGGGGGTTTATGGCAAGTTAATGTAGTTCAACAAGGTAACGGCACCAGCTTTTTCACGAACAACCACAATTCATCGCTAACGTTGCTGGTTTCATCCTAATGCACAAGATGCGATTTTCATTTTAGAGCCATGCAACAGCACTAACAACAACAACAACACAAAAGCCATTTAAAAACTCACAATATTACAGGAACAAGACCTGGTATCTTCTGTATATTCTAAAACAACAACTGTCCACCAATTTTTCGCTTAATTATAAGTAAATTATATTTTGTGGTAATTGCGTTATTTATAAAGGGACACATGGGACCATATAAAACTGATGATTCATGTAGGCTATAAAACCTACTCTTTGCAAGCAAAATCTGTTAATGCAATCATTTTAATGAATATTTCCCGTTTCGTATTATTTTTCAATATTAGTTTGAATAATTTATTACGGAGCGGATCGGGCGGTCCCACACTTTCACCAACTTGCTCCAAAAAGATTTACTGGGCTTTAGACATTTTCCAGCATTGAATGGAGATGCAATATTCGTTGACTTAATTATATTACTTTAGAGAAGATTACTGTTGATTTTCTTAGTCAATGCCCAGATCTAATAGTTGCAAGCCTTTAAATCGACAGTAACATTGCAATTAAAATATCCAAAAACATACACTCTATAAATATATAACTATATATATATAACAAAACTAGCCCATCCCCAAATATACGACACAAATAATCGACTTACCTATTTGAACAGCAAGAAACAATGAAATATATCTTC
>NW_015517067.1:2749-3859 GCF_001515645.1 Sinocyclocheilus grahami | reverse complement strand
CCATTCATTTAGAAAAAGTACCTTTAGGCTGTAGTATCTTAACCCAACCGATTTTGGAGCTGCTTTATGATTTTTAAGCTTTGCATAGAAAAAAGTACTGATACATTATACTTGTGAAAAAATTGAAAGTAAACATACATGTTCAAGAATTATATTAAATATAAAAGTCATATCTAGCCAAAACGTACTTGAGTGAAAGTTCTGATTAACGTTACAAACTTTTTAAAGCAGTCTGATCACCAATTCTGTTCACACTTAAGCTCATCCATTTTTTGCCATATGTAAAATGTATTGCTTCAAATCTAAGACCGTTTTAATGACCAATGTCCCAATGAACCACTGCTTATGTCTGTGTTACTTAGGCAGTCCAGAAGGGCAATATGGAGGTTGCCCGGATACATGCGGAAAACGCCATCCGCCAGAAGAACCAATCAGTGAACTTCCTTAGAATGAGCGCTAGAGTGGATGCGGTGGCTGCTCGAGTACAGACGGCAGTCACCATGAACAAGGTACACAAACTGCTTTTTCCTTTTAAACTAGATATACCCAAGTATTTATCCAAGAGAGTTAAGTTAATTTTAGATTTTTAATTCTCCAGGTCACCAAATCTATGGCTGGGGTGGTGAAAGGCATGGACGTAACCCTGAAGAGCATGAACCTTGAGAAGGTGAAAGGACGAGTTCTTTGTTTTTGAAGTGTTTTCATTGAGCACCTTATAAAAATAATTGCATTGATCTGATTTGTTTAGATTTTATTGGCAGTATTAATTCTCTGTCAAATGGTCAGATTTCAGCTCTAATGGAAAAGTTTGAGCGCCAGTTTGAAACTCTGGACGTACAGACGGCTCAGATGGAGGACACAATGAGCAGCACCACAACACTCACTACACCACAGGTGATACATACACATGCTTACTACGCTGACATAGTTGTTTTACCTTTTGTGACACTATGCTGTGTTTTAGGGTCAAGTCGATGCTCTGATGATGGAAATGGCAGATGAGGCCGGGTAAGAACATTTCCAAATGCTGAGATTATTAATATTTTTTTAAGTAAATACTATAATACACACTACCATTCAAAAGTTTGGGGTTGGTAACTTTTTGTTGAT
>NW_015517067.1:0-1048 GCF_001515645.1 Sinocyclocheilus grahami | reverse complement strand
AGATACAGGCACCCTGTCACTGTAAACTGGCCTGTCAATCATCTTTTCACAGTTTACATCCTCCACTTTTCATTTCATTTAACTTCCTACCATGTCGGAGAGAAAAGTAGCAGCACGTTGATCTGCGTGCCGCGGGTCTTCATGCGGAGAAATGCTCATATTTTCTGTATAATGATGCATTTAAAAGTAACGACCAAACGGATGTTTATAAAAGGCTGTTGCAGATTAAATATAACACAGATAACATTAAATAAATAATTTTTTACCAGGTTAAATGTTGATTATTAGCAGGGGTGTGAAGTAACGAATCACAAATACTCATGTTACGGTAATTAAGTAGTTTAATCAGTCATTGTACTTTGAGTGGTTTAAAATTTGTGTACTTTTACTTGAGTACATTTTAAGTGATGTATCGGTACTTTTACTCCGCTATTTTCCTCTGTTTGTGGTCGTTACATGCTTATTTTAATTTCATTTTTATCCATCAACGTGATTGGATAGATAGAGAGTAATAGGTCTCGTGACTTTCGTCAAATCAAATTGTGCATAGAAAACTTTAACCGCCAACTGTTTAGTGTTTATCATGGCTGCTGGAAGTGCATTATTCAAGCATCGATTCAGTCGCATCTTCCTCTAACTTAATAGGCTATGTTAATGTCAATTTCGGATTTCTGCTTACTAAATGATTTGTATATATGCTTGCCTATCTACACGGCCTGAAATTTGGTGTGTATTGCATACAGTGTTTTGCGGGTATTGCATACAGTGTTAACTCCCGCAAGTGCCACGTTCAGTAAATTCCCCACTCACTTATGAGACGCCTCGTCTCTCTCGCGCGTGCGGTCTGCAGCGGTCACTTGGATAAGTCGTTGTTGCTTGTGGAACTTGTTGACTTTTGATGAGTTTGAGCTGTGAAAAACTGTGAAAAGGACCAAATCTGCACCTTATTGGCAGTGGCGGTTCGTGGGTTTTAAAATGAAGTAGGCACACTAATTGTAACGTTTGGGATCCCTGCCGATTATTATTATTATATTATTTGCTTAACCAC
>NW_015517066.1:0-3861 GCF_001515645.1 Sinocyclocheilus grahami | reverse complement strand
TGCTTGTCATTTAATATAGGCTGTGTAATATCAGGTGCTTTCAGTTATTTCCAATAGCTAGGTGAGTGAAATACACCATAAAAGCAACACAGATTTATGTATGAAAAAAATTAAGATTAATGAGATTTGTTGTCTCATGTAATAAAAGGAGGTGCCCAGAAGGTTACACGTGTATGAAGGCTGGACGAAACCCAAACTATGGCAACACCAGCTATGACAACTTTGGCTGGGCATTTCTCTCCCTCTTCAGAATCATGACTCAGGACTATTGGGAGAATCTCTTTCAGTTGGTCCGTTAACTAGTCATTTTTATGTCTGTTTATCTGTTGGAATAGTATATGCAAATTAAATTCCATTTCCATCTTGTTTAGACCCTTCGTGCTGCTGGGAAGACATACATGATCTTCTTTGTGGTGGTCATCTTCCTGGGCTCTTTCTACCTGATCAATCTGATCTTGGCTGTGGTTGCGATGGCATATGACGAGCAGAATGAAGCCACCTTGGCTGAAGCTAATCAGAAAGAAGAGGAGTTTCAAAGATTACTTGAGCAACTCAGGAACCNGAGCAACTCAGGAACCAAGAGCAAGAGGTCAGGTGACTACCATATGATTTCACTTTAAAAACACGGTTAAATTATTTAAAGAGTTTGAAGACTATAGTGTTACCTCAGATTCACAATGTAATGCATGTCACAACCCCAAGCATTTATTATTCATTGATTTATATTGATACAAGTTACACTGATATGTTGATATGTAGTTGTTTATTTAAATCACAAATTACAGGCAGGCAGAAAAGCATCTTTGGCCAGCCAGACAACACAAAGTCGAGGGTCAAACAGGACAGGTTCCCTGCAGAGTCTTGGTGGTGATAATGTAATAGAGGACTGCAACGGCCGAATAGTGCCTTGCCTTGTCGTCAACAGAGCCTCCTTTAACAAAGAGGTGATATAACTTTGACAACAGGAGTATTTTAACATATTATTGGTGTCCGAGGTGTGAAGTATTTGAGTAATAGTACTTCACTACTATACTTAAGTATTGTTTAGGGAATCTGTATTTTTATTCAGTTACATTTACAAGGTAAAAATAATACTTTTCTATTTCGTATCAATTTTACAAAGACCTAAAAGTACTATTAAAGTAAATACTCAGGTAACAGGTTTTCAGAATATTGATTTTTTTTTTTGAAAATAGAGTTTTAGTACATTTTGACAGGTTTCTTTACACATTTTATTTTACAAAAATTTAGAATTTTTCAACTTTTTAATAATTAAGTACAATGGTAACACTTTATTTTAGGGACCAATTCTCACTATTAAGTAGTTGCCTATTAGCATGCATGTTACTAGCATATTGGCTGTTTATTAGTACTTACAAAGCACATATCAATGCCTTATTCTGCATGACCATATCTTAGATCCCTAAAATTAACAACTACCATAAATTAGGAGTTTATTGAGGCAAGTCATAGTTAATAGTTAGTTAATAGTGAGAATTGGTCCCCAAACTAAAGTGTGACCAGTACGTAAATGTGGATACTTTTTTACTTTCACTTTTTGGGGTAGGTATTTAGAGTTTCAATTGAGTAAAAATGTTTGACATACAGTAGTATCTGCACTTTAACATAAGTACAATTTCTCAGTACTTTTTACACCTCTGATTAGTGTATTAGATATACACATCCAGTCACAAGTTTTAACTTGACAGAATGTATGTTTCTCATTATCTAATGAGCTTTTGATGCATACATGCATGCACAGACTCGAAGTATTTGTTCAGATTCATTATGAGCTCATTGTAATAACTGAATAGTAAATACGTCTCTTTTCTGGTCATTTAGTAATTGAAATCTTTGCAAAGTTTAAAAAGCTTTTACCATGTTTTGTCATTATGATGACATCTGCACTGTTTCATTTATGCTCCAGTTATCAGCTGAAGAGGACCACAAGTCCATGAGCTCCAAACACAGCATGCAGTACCTGGATGAGCCCAAACTCTCCAAGAGAACAGCTAGTGCTATCAGTGTGGTCACTGCAACTATGGAGGGTACTAGCTGGAAGAAAGTCCTCGAGGGCTTATTAACTGCAAATTAAAATAATGTTCATTTGGATACCTTATTAAGTAGCTTTGCCACTAAAGAGCATGTCTAAAAAACTTGAGTTTTTCCATTTATTGTGCTACTCCAGATGCTCCAGAATATCAGGACCAAAATTGTTTGGCATACAAAAGTAAACTAAAATATGCTTAAAATCAAACATCAATGATTAATATTGCCATGAACTACACAGGCCCAACAGTAAATGCATTTATAGCCATAACATGATCAAAGACATGCTGAATACCCACAACTATTTATTGTGAAGTCCTAGTAGTGGGGATGTAAATACAGTGGGATTAGACAGGCAGTTTGTATGTCCCTGAAGTTTTATTTAAAGTCCAATATCCTAGATTATTGAAACATGGTCTTACAGAACAGCCTGAGAGTGTCTATTGTCCTGGAGATAGAGATTTATCCTAAGCAAAGTTCAGGTACATTGTGTGTGGAGAAAAACCTGTTAACTTCATATGAGTGGTGCTAATCGTTGGGCTATTTCAGAGCCATGGGTTGACTTTAGACAGACAGAACTTGTTGCTGTCACTCTGCCGGTGTTCATTCACTGCTCACTGTAAACGAAAACTGTTCAGATATTGTTTTCCATCTCTCTTTGTCTCCCTAGATTTGGAAGATGCTCAGAGGCCTTGTCCCCCTGGCTGGTATAAGTTTGCTGATATTTTCTTTAAATGGGACTGCTGCACTCCCTGGATCATATTTAAGGAGTGGGTTCATTTTGTAGTGATGGACCCATTTGTGGATCTAGGTATCACCATCTGTATTGTGCTCAACACACTTTTCATGGCCATGGAGCACTACCCCATGAGTCCGGATTTCGAACATGTTCTCTTAGTGGGCAACTTGGTTAGTGTTACATCAATTCTTACGGTTTATTGTCAAATAACTGTCAAAATATGAATCTTTGAGTATTTACCCAGTTTAAAATGTATAGCATAGCAAGTTGTGTCTTGAAAAAATATGGTTGTGTCCAGGGCCGTCCTTAGCTGACGTGGGTCCCGCGTTGCCCCCCCCCCTAAGGACGGCTCTGGTCGTGTCGTGTGAGCCATGCTGGTTAACCAAAAAAAAAAAAGAAGAAAATCAGGGAAATCAGCACCAAACCAGCATAAATCAGAATGGAACCTCAAATCAATATGAAGCTTAACAAAATAACAGAAGCACTGTGTAAACAGCAACTGTAATACATTGCATAAGTGCATTTTGGTAACAAAAAGGTTCCATTTGTTAACATTAATATGAAAATACTTCTAAAACATGTATTAATCCAAGTAACTGTTAATTTCAACAATCACTAATACGTTAGAAAATCAAAAGTTTTCTATTAATAGTTTTTCATTGACCTGAGCTAACATGAACTAACGTTAAATGAACTAATGCTAACAAAGATTTATTAATACTGTATCAAATGAAAACTCTATTGCTCGTTGTTATTTCATGTTAGCTAATGCATTAACTGTAACAAGTGGCCTTATTGCAAAGTATCACTGTTTTTTCCTTTTCTGGGCTTGCGTTAGAAAGCATATCCTTGCACAGCTCTACAAAAGCGTTCTTTTTTTTTTTAAAGTCATTTAAGTACATTAGCATCAGAAAAAAGTAACTGTAACTTTAAATAACAGCAAAGCATGATTAACAGGTTTTAATTGGCCTGCCATTAATTAAGGTTATTAGTAACCTTAAACTGACTATCTCACATCACATTAAATTTTATTCTTCAAGGTATTTACAGGAATCTTCACAGCTGAAATGGTG
>NW_015517065.1:2962-3864 GCF_001515645.1 Sinocyclocheilus grahami | reverse complement strand
TTGTGTTTTCCATATGTGGACGCATAAATTGTGACATAATCCAAACGCAATTGCAAATCTTGCTTTCACAAACGCACAGTGACTGCCAAATTTCAAATGAAAAAGCATAGTCCATTTGCAACTGTATTTCCCATGTCTTACGAGTTACGAGCCTGTAATTAATTACCACGTCTGCTTTTTCACTCTCTCTGCGTCTCGCATGTAACCTGCCAAACTCAAATGCATTGGAATTTCCGCTGGTTTACCATAGACTGTATGTGGCTTACACGGAGACCTGTCAATCAGAGAGTCGGGGGCGGGGCGTCACTCACAGACGATCGCTCGTGCCGAATGCTTTGAATGATGGAGGTAATCGGTAAAGGCACCGCTAAAGGCAGCTGTCGATCCAATAGATGCGTGTGAACGAACAGACAGTGCAACCCGGGGCTCCTTATATTCCTGGCACCTTACACAATAAAAAATTGCGTCGTTTTTACCTCAAATGCAGCGACTATCCGCTGCTACCAGCGGGAGCCACAACGGTACGCACAACAGGTCAATATTCACCATTAACCAAACGCTTTTCACCTGTCTTAAGATCTCTCGCTGATTACACTCCGACTGATGCACGTGAGCAAACAGACAGTAATACGATCCTCTAGTACAGAATACTTTTCACAACACCGGAACGGCCCTTAAAATAAATAAAAGGCTACACTTATAACTACGTCCACATTTGTGAGGTGCGAATTGTAAGTGTTCGAACACTGCGTTGTGCCATCTCAATAGAGCGTGCTTTCCAATCATTTGATCAGTCAGGGCTGTGGCACTGACACTCGTGATTAATTTAAAACAGTCAGCTGCAAGCAGACACCAGTACTGCCAAGTCACCATGGCTGCAGAAAGAGAGGAGAAGGGAGGGG
>NW_015517065.1:0-1367 GCF_001515645.1 Sinocyclocheilus grahami | reverse complement strand
GTTTAACCTTTTTCATAGTTTAACCTTGGCTTTTTCATAGTTTCAGTATACAGGCCAGAGACCTGGGGAACTATTCCTGCATGTTCAGAGAAAATGAGGCACAAGTAACATTTGTTTTAGTTGGTATGTTGTCATTTTATGTACACATTGTGTTGTTTTAAATGGTTTATACAATCATATTCGTCATTTTGATTAACGTTAACCTGATGTATTTTGCTTTTTTTCTCAAGTTCCTGTTATAAAAGATAAAAGAGACAAGCCGGTAGTGAGCTACACCGGAGATTCAGTTGTACTTGAATGTAAACTCAAGCACACACCAAACACCTGGAACTGGTACAAGGCAAACAACACTGAAAAGGTGAATGAGAAATGAGGAATATGGGATTGATTATACTTAAATGAGACATTACCTCAAAATAAAGGGGTTATTCATATCCAATGTTATTTTAAAGTATTTATTGATAGTAATATAGCTTTTATTTTGTAGTTCTAGTAACTGTTAGTAATTAGTAATGTTTTGTTAGTTTTTTTTCAGCTAATATAATTTATAATTTCATTTACTCAACATGATTTTTAATAGTTGTTTTTTTCTCTTCACAGGGTCTCATCAATGTTACTGCAAACCCTCTGAACTACAAGATCTTTATTAATGGAAATGAAACAAAACTGACTGTACTGAATCTGACTGAAGAAGATTCTGGAAAGTACATATGCAGCGCTGAGTTTGATATCAAATCCAGTGAGTCTTACGTCGAGCTGAAGGTCTTGTCATATACTGAGCCTCTCAAACCCTTCATTGCCATAGTGGTTGAAGTCATTGTCCTGGTCACACTGATTTTGCTTTGGGAAAAATGCAACAAGCCGCAACATGACAACTCTTTTGCAGGAGGTACAGTAAACTTTAATAAATAAGAGGAATAATCATGCATATTTAGATCTGTCATCGTTGAAAATTAACAAAGGATTTATCCATTTGCAGAGAATGATGTCTGCTCTGAACAAACCAGCAAACTGTAAGTGTGTTCATATGATTTTAAAGATTCACTGAATATATTTCGTAAAAGTTGTTACACTTGCTTGAAGGTTTTTCAGACATTGGCAGTGATGGTGCTAATTTTTTTTCTAGCACTCGTGATGAGAGCAATGGAGTGGAGAACAACACAACAAGACAAAGAAAACTGGAGCACTGACCTTTTCATTTTAACAGCTGGAAAAAAAGAGTGTGATTATGTAATGTGGCTTGAATCACATAAAGCAATAAGCAATGTTTTTTGCCTAAACTAATTCTGTCACAGCCATATATATAAACATATATTATATTACATTACATTATATATATACAGTGTATATATATATATATATATATA
>NW_015517064.1:0-3864 GCF_001515645.1 Sinocyclocheilus grahami | reverse complement strand
CACACATAATTTGAAAAATCATTCTTATTTTATGAAAAATCTGTAAATCGGTTTCTTTCTAATCAGTCTAGTTGTTTTTGAACACAACGCCTCTTGAGTGAAGTGAACGCCCCTAATAAAAGCCTCAGAAACATTTGTTTACAAGCTAAACCCGTTGCATAGCTGAGAATCCTCTGTCTACAGCTGGGGAAAAAAAATAAAACGGCATGAAATAATGAAATTGCACAACATGATTTGCACAGCGGTATCTTCCAGAAGTCAGTGGCTTTACTGATGGAGTTTCCAGCCCTTTCCTTCCCCATCCGTAGGTCACATAGACAGTTAATTAACAGAAAATGTGGTTATTTAAAGCCCAGAATGAGGCAGAGAATAGAGCCAGTGTGTATGCGGCTCATAGGAAATGTGTCGGCTGCGATCGAGCCGCAGAAACCGCTGAATAAATACAGTATCTGTGCTGCGGTGTTTGCTTTAGCTCCGTTCCACACAAAGCTCACATTGATCAACTTCCTCTCTGAATATTGTCACGGAGGAATATGACGCTCACGTTAACGGCAGAAACACTCTGAATTCATCTCTGTCCTGTAGCTGAATGAATCCATTAAGACTCTTACACACGTACCACGGTAATAATCTGGTACGCTGCCATAAAGCATCCTATGAGGTACCATGCTATATAAATATACCAATCATACTGTACCATAATATATATCAAAGTTCCACGGTATTACCATGTTTTTTAACTATAGTGCCATGGTAATACTACGGTTTTCCAGATGCTATCATGATGCAAATACCACAATTTTCTCAGAAGGACGGAAATGAATTCAGAGTGTTTCTGTCATTAAAATAAGAGCACTTTCTCAGATGTGTCTCCCAAAAACACTCCAGTAATCTCACACATAGCGTTGCAGAAGTGATCTCAACAATGTCTCAAAGTGTGCTCAGATCTGCCAAGATACCAAAGTCAGAGATCTCAACATGAACTCAACATGATCTGAGCTGCTTCATATTAATTTTACAGCTCTATACTTCAACTGGATAAAAACTACTGACTCATTTGGCTCTGTATTTATTTCTCCAAAGGAATTTTAATGAATGAGATTGAATGGAAAGCAAAATGAGACTTTCTCAGATGTTTCTCCCAAGAAAAAGACTCCAATAATCTCACACGTTTCCTCTAGAGTTTCAGAAAAGATTTCAACAATGTCTCAAGCAGTGCTCAGACTTGCCAAAATACCAAAGTCTCCAATCACAAGTCAGAGATCTCAATATGAGCTCAATCATTTCTCACCAAACAATCCGAGTTGCTTTTCATTCATTTCACACCTCTATACTCTTACTGGATGATGACTGGTGACTCATTTGGGCCTGTATTTATTTCTCAGAAGAAATGTTAATGAATGAGATTAAATGGAGGGAAAAACGAGACTTTCTCAGATGTTTCTCCCAAGAAAGGCTAAAATAATCTCACATATAGCGTTGCGGAAGTGATCTCAACAATGTCTCAAAGTGTGCTCAGATTTGCCAAGATACCAAAGTCAGAGATCTCAACATGAACTCAACATGATCTGAGCTGCTTCATATTCATTTTACAGCTCTATACTTCAACTGGATAAAAACTACAGACTCATTTGGCTCTGTATTTATTTCTCAAGATTAAATGGAGAGCAAAATGAGACTTTCTCAGATGTTTCTCCCAAGAAAAACTCCAATAATCTCACAGGGTTTCTCTAGGATTTCAGAAGTAACCTCAAAATTGTCTCAAAGAGTGCTCAGATACCAAAGTCTGCTATCAAAACCAGAGATCTCAGTATGAACTCAGTCATTTCTCACCAAACAAGCCGAGTTGCCTCACATTCAATTTAGAGCTCTAGACTCTTACTGGATGACGACTAGGTATTTATTTTGCAGAAAAAATTAAAAGAATGAGATTAAATGGAAAGCAAAATGAGACTTTCTCAGATGTTTCTCACAAGAAAGTCTCATTTGGGTCTGTATTTATTTTGCAGTAAAAAAAAATGAATGAGATTAAATAGAGAGCATTTCTCAGATATTTCTCCCAAGAAAGACTCCAATGATCTCACACATATTTCCTCAAGAGTTTTAGAGGCTATCTCAACTACATCTCAAAGAGTGCTCAGATACCAAAGTGTGTGATCAAAAATCAGAGATCTCAATACGAACTCGATCATTTCTCATCAAACGATCCGAGTTGCTCTCCGTATTCATTTTACAGCTCTATACTCTTACTGGATGACGACTAGGGTCTGTTTTTAGGGTCAGAAACATCGGAGACAAAGTTGATACTTCAATGAAACAACCACCAAGAACATTAAATCTCATGAGGTTTAAAAGCTGTTAAAGATGTTAAAGCAGAATCAGAGGTATTGCTAAGCAATAGTTTATTACCGTTAGAATATTTTTGCATCTGCAAACTCCATTAATGGCATTATGTAACGCATCACTGTGCATGTTCACATTTATGCAGATTGATTCAGTAATGAGTATCAGAGGTCAAAGCAATCCGTCCGTCTCCAAGCCCAATCACAATAATGTAGGCATTCAGCGGCTAATGCATATGCCATTATTTACATCCTCAGTTGGGGATAATTAGCTATTCGTTGGCGATGGGAAAAATCGCCACCACAATGCCTTCTCTCGCGTTCGGCAAACAAAAGCACAAAGGCTTCATTTAAGGTGATATATTTGCTTGTGAAAATGGCTCAAATGTGTCACGGGCAGAATGGTGTAATAGTATAAAGTGCCTAGCAACACTTACATCACGTCTGGGCAGCGGACACACACACACACACACACACACTCACACACTCTCTCACACTCTCTCACACACACACACTCTCTCACACACACACACTCTCTCACACACACACACACACACACACACACACACACACACACACCCTCTAGGGTAAGCGGAAATTGGTTTTATAGGCGCAGAAAGGCCCTTTGTAAACAATGCATATATCTGAGATCTAAGACACTCTTTCATGAAAATGAAGCGGCTCTTTGTGAACGTGTTTTTCTTTGCGCCGAGGGCACAAGGGCGGCAGTCTTCCTCCGTCGCGCGCAGCTCGCAGGCAGAGGAGGCTGTGTTGACAAGCAGGGTTTACTCATGGAAAAAGCCTACAATGCACACTCTGTTCAGAGACTGACTTTGGATGCTAGTCAGTGCAGAACAAAGCCAGCTCAGTCCGGCGGCCCCTGTGTGGCTTTTTTTGGGGAAAGCCCTCTGGTTTAACATCGATTTTTGGTATATTTCATGTGAAGAGAAACAATGAGCTCAGCTCCAGCGCTGGGTGAGACTTCAGCACAACATCGGAGGGAAAGGTTGCAACAAATAGGTTGCAAATGCCATTTTGTACTTCAACGTGTGAAGTACAATTCAATGCTTTTCAATGCTTTTTCTGTTCTCTCGCAAATGTTTTGTGGTCCTCGCAAATTCTTCCCCCAAGAAACTTTGGATTTGCTTGCAAAACTTTTGAGTTCTTTGCGAGCAAACGCAAAGTTTTTCAGGGGAACGCAAAGGTTTTGTAAGAGTATTATATTTTTTCTCCCATCTCTTATTTTTTCCATCACCGTAAAATATAATTCATTGCTTTTTACCCATTCTCTCACAAATTCTTTTCCCACTAAATTTTGCATTTGCTTTCTCTATGGAACGCAAAGTTTCTCAAAAGAACACCAAACATTTGTGAGAGAACGAAATCCCTTTAAGAGCAAATATTTCAGTTCTTTCACCCTCGACTGCAGTCCAATGATAAGTGCACAGTTTCTGTAATAAAATATAATCACCAGCTCACATGTGGCGTGTTTATAAACGCAGGACCAGAGAATCTCTTCACA
>NW_015517063.1:2896-3865 GCF_001515645.1 Sinocyclocheilus grahami | reverse complement strand
TCAGGTGGAGAAGATCCGTGTGCTGCTGCACAGAGTGGGTCTGGGAGAGGTGAAGGTGGGGTCGGTGGAGGAGTTCCAGGGCCAGGAGTTCCTCATCATCATCATGTCAACGGTAACCAGTGTTTTCACATCTATGTGCTTTATCAGAGTAGCTTCATTTCAAGAAACTTTGGAGTGTAGCGAAATAAGTCAAAGCATGATTTCATACTTTTTACTCCACTACATTTCTTAAAAACACGTCGCTCTTCGTTATTTTGAACTAGAGAAATCGTCGCCTGCTCTGAGAGGTGATAGTGCTGTCTGATTTGTAAATCAGCGTGCAAAATCAAATGATTCAGTCAGAGCGAGTCTCCATTAAAAACTAAACATAACAGCTAATAATCTTCCTTGCAGCCCCAGCACATACTAGATATAGTAGCCTGTGTATGCATAAATATTCATCAGTCTGTACCTTTTCATTTGAATATTCAAGTGTATTAAAAATCAAGTGCTTTGACTGGAGTGCCGGCTCGCGCTGTGGAAATAAGTGAAGCGCAGGACGAGCTCGAACTGTTTGAACAAACCTGCGATCCAGACTGGAGTCAGTCTTACTTTTTGTAAATTGCGTTGTACGTTATTGTTGCCTGTATACATCACAACAAATAGACGAGCAAGACCGGTCGTGTGAAACTGATAAAGCATCTACTGCATTATAATGAATGTTTGGAGAGCTCAGATGGATAAAGGTGAGAGGTGTTCAGATTCATCGTTCCTCTCTGATGAATTAACACTGTTTTCTAAACTGTAGGTCCGATCCAACGAGTCCTTGCTGAATGAAGAACTGCAAAGCATGCTGGGATTCCTCTCCGACCCGAAGCGTTTCAACGTTGCCATCACACGAGCCAAAGCGCTGCTCATTGTGATCGGAAACCCACACGTTTTAATCAAGGTGAGATTTAAAGCCCTCTTCACTCGATCCAAACGAAGGAC
>NW_015517063.1:0-1652 GCF_001515645.1 Sinocyclocheilus grahami | reverse complement strand
TTAAAATGAAATGCAAGTTTATATTAGCTCCGGTTCATTCATTCATTCAACAAACAATGAATAGTTGTATTTTCTCTTTTTTTTTTTGCAAAAGCAAAGAGTTCAGACAAAGAATAAACTTCAGTGATAAACTCATGAATTGCATGAATACTTCATCATTTCCATGCTGTTCTGTCATGGTCTCGCATACATTAAATCTGCACGGAAACGTGATACAAATCTGATGCTTTTTCAAGGTTATCCGGATCTTTTCCAGATCTTTCAAAATCATTTGGCTTTGAGAAATCAGAGTTTTTAATAGATCTGATTTGATATGAAGGCAACCAATAAATGTATTAACACCAGTGTTGGGAAAAGTTACAATATTGCGTCACTCCCTAAAGTAACTAATTACGTTACTTGGTTACATTTTATGGAAAGTAATGCGTTGTTACTTTTGCGTTACATTTTGAATCCGGGCAGGGCTTGCCTGTTTCTTTTTAATATTAAAAAGTTATATTTTTGTCCCTTTCACACCAAAAGCCTCGGGCTGAAGGAAAAGTAAATGTTGAGCCCAGCTGAAGGAGAAAAACTCAAGCGACTCAAACAGATGAATGTAATGCATATACAAATGTATTTCACATGCAGCACTATATAACCTACACTACACGACGAGTCACATTTATTCATACAGCACTTTATACAATACAGACTGCTTCGAATTCATTTACATTAAAGAGTAAAGAAACGGCATCTTTAATAATCCCAGACTGACTCTCAGCTCGACCGAGAACAGTATATAGAGTCATTACTGAGTCAATAGTTACAGATGAACTCGTTAGTGTGATGAACGCCAAACGTTAAGTTCTCTCGTTAGGGTTAGGGTTAATTAGGGATTCTCGTAACAGTAAATCACTATTTCAGCTCTCCATGCATCACTTCTCAACAGCTATGAACTAAATTAACATACGGAGAAAAATGCAGTAATAATAATGCTTCACAAATGCTCTCTCACACAATGAATGTAATAATTCATACGATTTACTACCGCTCGACCTTCAACTTTCTCTATCGAATGAGTGAAATCTGCAGGTCACGTCAGTAAAAAAAATCTTTAATCACATCCAAAATAAACGCTTTAGTGTACATGTGTGTGTGCTGCGTATATTTATTATGTATATATAAAGACACACACATGCATGTGTATATATATATTTAAGAAAAATTTGCATATATTAAATGTGTGTGTGTGTGTATATGTGTACATAATTTCAAAATGTATACATGCATTTGTTTGTCTTTATATATACATAGTAAATATACGCAGCACACACACACACATGTACACTAAAGCGTTTATTTTGGATGTGATTAATCTGAATCTACTAGAGCTGAGAACGAACTTCGCTCCGTCTCGACTGTAAACAATGCTTTCGTCTCTGAACTGATTATGTGCTGCTGCCCCCCCACCACCCCACACACACACACACACACACTCACTCTCGTTCAGAAAGTATATACTGGTTTCTGCTCTCTAATGCGAGTGCCACTTCTGGTGTCTCTTCAGGTGCGAGGACAGAATGAACCTCTGGCCGCACGGCTCACATCTGAAGGGCATGTCTCCGGCATGATACAGCACCGGCTTTTTGTAGTTGCACACCTGCGCGAGTTTC
>NW_015517062.1:404-3867 GCF_001515645.1 Sinocyclocheilus grahami | reverse complement strand
AGCCTCCGTTATTAGCTCTAAAATGACATTTTGAAATTTGCAATGGAAGGTTTGGGATGAGGTGCGTAGAAAAATTTGTTAAACACACGAGATTTCAGGACGGAAACATGTCAAATGTCTTGAAACAATCATCTGAACAGTCTTGATGTGTGGTTGGGACTCCAGGCCATTAAAATTATTAGAGAAATGCACTCCCGAAGTGGTTATGTGGCCACGTCGCCGCGCCTATTAATGGAATGGTCTTTCTCAGTTCTCAAACAAATTAAGAACTACATTCGATTTTTATTGACTGAACGCAAGCACTTATTGCGATAGAAAACACTGTAACGGTTTCCACTGATTAAGATACATTTTTGTTTTTTTGCTTGGGTGGTAATATTAGGCCTAACATATTAATAGGGAAGGGGGGCCCAAAAATTTGTTTTGCCTATGTCACGAAAAGAGGTAAATCCGACCCTGATCATATGCCTAATATATGATGAAAACGGCTTTGTTAATATTGTTTCTTGTCCCCTCACATTGACAGTTACGAATCACATTACACGAATCACAACCATTCAAAATGGCGAAATTAGACAAGTTTGTTAGTTTGCACTCCTGATTATTTTTGTCAGTTGTTGAACATTTCTATCGTAAAACTATGGAAGCCCATTTCCGCCACTGAATAAAAAATAAAAAAGGTAATTGCTACTTTTTATCTTGCAGAATTGCATGATATAAACTCGCAATTGCGAGTTAAAAAGTCATAATTGTGAGATATAAACTCGCAGTTCTGAGAAATAAAGTCAGAATTCTAACTCGCAATTGCGAGTTTATATCTCACAATTCTGTGAAAAAAGGCAGAATTGTGAGATAAAAAGTCGCAATAACCTTTTTTTTATTCAGTGGCGGAAACGGGCTGTCAGATACTATGAAATGTTTGGCTACTCACATCTTATCCCGCACTTTATAGCCACTAACTGAAGCATTGCGTTGAAATTCGCGCTACACAGCTTCTGTGAACATGTAGCCTGCCTACTTTGATTTGATTGGTCATCTCAAATATTTTTGACATTGACAAGCGGTGACTGTCACCTTGTCAGAGGCAGCTTAAATGAGGAGGTTTAAGTTTAAAGTCTGCATGAAATAAAAATTAGGGTTGCAAAGGGGCGGAAAATTTCCGGTAAATTTCTGGAAATTTTTCGGAAACTTTCCATGGGAACTTCGTCTGGGGAATTTGGGAAATATTCTAAGTTTGAAACCTACTAGGAATTTATGGGAATTAATTGAAAATTTGGGGAAATTTATAAAACTATCATATACAAACATAAATATAAACATTTTGTTTGAGCATAGGCTCACATGCATGCAAACTAGGGATGTGCCGATACGAGTATCGGTACAGAACGTTTCACGGGGCAAATTCCAAATGGAAGTGATCATGCCTATCCTCTTGGAGTGGGGACTTTGGAGTGAGAAATAAAATGTTTATTTGCAACAGTTATGCTAACAACAATAAAAAGACATTTATGACACTAAAACAGCGAAAATCTGCTGACGTACATTATTTTAAGACATCATCACTGAACTGCAATTTAACCAACCTATGGTCCTGTTTGTCCCAGGTATATTTTATTTGGCTTTTGTAATGATCTGTGTGTAAATCTTTAGCTGCTAGCATTAGCACACGTGCTGCACACTGGCACGTGCTGAACTATGTGTTGCGTCATTCGAGAGTTGCGTTTTCCCATTCTGTCTTTCTTTTATACTAAAATATGTAAAATATTGGTCACTTGAGTGTACAGTTTCACTGCATTAACGTGATTTAATGAGAATTGAGAAGAAAAGGTACAGTTTTATATTTGATTTTCTCTTATGTTTTATTCAGATTTATGTCCACTATATGTTCACTCAGGGAAAATGTAATCTGCAGCAGTCTCATGAAGCCTCGCTGCTGACTGTCATGCATCATCATCGAGCTGCAGTTTAACCAACCTATGGTCCTGTTTGTCCCAGTTGTGTCTGCCCAGGACAATAAAAAGAAGCCTTGAGTGACCACTCACCCGACTCCGTGTTCCTCATTTCACCATCACCAACACAGTCACATATATAACACATATTGCAAAGGAAAAAGAAAAAAAGGAATGTACTGACTCCCAAAATACTGTGTCCCAAAATGCAAAGTGCTAAACTTGACTTTCCTATATGTAACAATGATAATTAGATAGGCTATAAGATAACTAGACCCCTTCTCACATAATTATGTCACATGATAATATCTGACCAATATAATGAGGTCATGCAAGATGGATTTGTATTTTGTATACCAAGAATGCATCATGTCATAAATCATTAGGTTAGGTTGTAACAAGCAAAGTGCTATCAATCCCAAATGGCCTTTTCAATATCAATTAGCAGATGTACCTCTTGACTCCATGTAACCAACATGTAACCACACAAAAACACTTACTGATTGGAGTGTTTTTGAGGCTGCAGCTACTGATCTGGATGAGCTTACTGACACCGTGACATCCTACATTAGTTTCTGTGAGGACATGTGTGTACCCACCAGGACTTATTTAACATTAACAATGACAAACTTTGGTTCAGTACAAAACTCAAACAGCTTCACCAGGCCAAAGAGGATGCCTAAAGGAGTGGGGACAAAGCCTTGTACAAACAGGCCAAATACACACTAAATAGGGAGATAAGAGTGGCAAAGTTAAACTACTCTGGAAAGCTAAAAAAAAACAGCTTTCAAGCAACAAACCTACATCAGTGTGGAAAGGCCTGAAAAGCCATCACCAGCTACAAGACCCCATCCCCCAGCACTGAGGCCAATCAACAACTGACTGAAGACCTGAATGAGTTTTACTGCAGGTTTGAAAAGCAAAAGCCTGGTCTGACCCCACACCCACTCCGACCGTCTCACAGCACAGCCATCAACACACACCCCCCCTCCCCTCCCACTGTTTCTCAACCTGTACTCAAGATCTGTGAAGATTATGTAAGCAAAGTCTTCAGGAGACAGAAGATAAGGAAAGCCAAAGGCCCAGACGGTGTCTCTCCAGCCTGCCTCAAAGCCTGTGCTGTCCAGCTATCATCCATGTTCACATTGATCTTCAACAAATCACTGGAGCTGTGTGTAGTCCCCTCCTGTTTCAAATGTTCCACCATCATCCCTGTACCCAAGAAACCAAAAATCACAGGACTTATTGACTACAGACCTGTTGCTTTAACGTTTGTGGTGATGAAGTCATTTGAGAGACTGGTGTTGGCCCACCTGAAAGACATTACTGGACCCTTGCTGGACCCCCTGCAGTTTGCTTACGAGCAAACAGGTCTGTGGATGATGCAGTCAATATAGGACTGCACTACATCCTGCAACATCTGGACAAACCAGGGACTTATGCAAGTATCTTGTTTATGGACTTCAGCTTCACTTTCAACACCATCATCCCAGACACCCTTCAGAATAAACTGA
>NW_015517062.1:0-233 GCF_001515645.1 Sinocyclocheilus grahami | reverse complement strand
TCTCACAGGACCTGAAGTGGGACACTCATATTGACTCCATCATGAAAAAGGCTCAGCAGAGGTTGTACTTCCTTCAACAGCTGAAAAAGTTCACCCTGCCACAGGTGCATATGACACAGTTTTACTCAGCTGTTATTGAGTCTGTTCTGTGCTCCTCTATAACTGTCTGGTTTGGGTCACTCAGCAATTCAGATATAAGAAGACTGCAGCGGACTGTTAGGACAGCAGAAAGG
>NW_015517061.1:2687-3867 GCF_001515645.1 Sinocyclocheilus grahami | reverse complement strand
TGAGCAAGCGATGTAATGTAAACTCATCTACATCTTGGATGGCATTAGGCTGACTACATTTTCATTTTTGGGCCAACAATTCTTTTAAGTTTGGATGACCTGTCCCCCATGCACTTTGCGTTCCTTGACGTGCATTTTTTCCCTCACTGAAGAAGTAAAAGGAGCAGTGGATTTGATACCAAAGCCTAAGTATTCAATATTACTGCCTGTGCCTGAAAGTTCAAAGGATGGCTGTATCCGCTGTGCTGTTGTGGGCTCTGGTGGCATTCTCAATAACTCAAAGATGGGCAAAGAGATAGACTCCCATGATTACGTTTTTCGGTAAGAGTAAATGTTTTAAAAAAAAAATTTTAATAAAAAAAAAAAAAAAGTTTTTTAAAATTAGATGTAAAAAATGGCTAAGGTAGAGTTGACAACTGAATGAATTAGTTATGTTAATGATAATGCATGCCAATAACAGATTCTACAATAACAGTTATTCTGAGGTCATGACTGTGTGTATTCTGAAATTGTGTGTATTATTCTTAAACAGAGTAAATGGAGCTGTTACTCGAGGTTACGAGGAGGATGTTGGAAATAGAACATCAGTCTATGTACATACAGCTTTTTCCTTATATGCATCCATTCTGACATTAAAACAGTATGGCTTTCACAATATTCCACAAGATGAGGTCAGTATATTTTACAATTTTGCATGCAGGTAACTCACTTCAAATACACTGTGCTGCTGTGTTCATCATTGAGAATTATTAATATAAATATACTACACAACTGTACACTATCATTCAAAAGAGGTAAAGATTTTTTTATGTTTTTAAAAGAAGTCTCTTACGCTCACCAAGGTTTCATTTATTTGATCAAAACAAATAATACACACAGTAAAATCACTAATATTGTGTAATATTACAATTCAAAACAGCTGTTCTCTATTTGAATATATGCTCAAATGTACTTTATTCCTGTGATGGCAAAACTGCATTTTCAGCAGCCGTTACTCCAGTCTTCACTGTCACATGATTTTCCAGAAATCATTCTAATATTCTGATTTGCTGCTCAAGAAACATTTCTTATTATTATCAATGGTCACGACAGTTTTTTTTTCCGTGGAAGCTGTGGTAGATCTTTTTTCCAGGATACTTTTGATGAATAGAAAGTTCAAAAGAGCAGCATTTATTTGAAA
>NW_015517061.1:0-1320 GCF_001515645.1 Sinocyclocheilus grahami | reverse complement strand
TATGCACCAAGAGCTTGTAACACTTCAAAGAGAAAGGGAAAATTTTAATTGCATCATATGACCCCTTTAAGAATATTATAGTGTCAAACTTTACTCCTAAGCCGTGGAAGAAAAAGTTACAGTGGATATTCCAAGTGAGGTGGTGTTTACAATGCTTGGCTCCAGCTCAACATGATAAGGGGTGAAAATGTATCATGTTATTGATTTGTTTTAAAAAACAACATTTGCATTTATTCTTCCACAGGCCACTGAAATATTTCAATGGGAATTTTAACGAGAGTAGATTCTATGTTCTTCACCCTGATTTTCTTCGATACATTCGCAACAGGTAACATTTATGTTACAGTGACCAGTTTGTCTAGTCATACAAGAGTCTAAGCATGATCTATCTCTTTTGAATAACCCTTATTTTATATATATAAAAAAACAGATTCATGCCATCCAAACAAATGCAGGGCAATTACTGGGCAATGTACAGACCGACCAATGGAGCGTTTGCTTTGTTCTTGGCTATTCACACATGTGACATTGTAAGTAAAGGCATTATTTATTTTCTATTCATTCAGCTTGTTCTTAAATTGGTTTGTAGCTGTTTAACACTGGAAGTACTCTGTTTTCTGTTATCCTATTTGTATTGTGCATATATTAGTTTTTGAAAACTACTTGAAAATGTTTTATTCTCAACATCAGGTGGATGTCTATGGATTTATTACAGAAGACCACCATAAGTACTCCAACTATTATTATGAAAAGTTAAAAAAAACCAGTGTAATTTTCTTTATTAACCATGACTATGGCCTGGAGATAAAGACTTGGAAGGAACTGCATGACTCTGGAATCATTAGACTCTTCCAAAGGCACTAACACATCAAAAACAGAAGGAGGCTGTCTGTTCTGTCTGCAGGCATTATTTAAAAAGATATTTCCAAGTTATGATTCCGAAGCTGTGTTTCCTGAAACCGAGCTTTATCTATACACAAAAATAGGACCAACTTTATAAAATAAGTTATTTACTGATATTTTTAAGTATATTTTATATATTCAATAGCTCTATTTCCTATATAACAAATGTTCTGTGGATTACAGATATATGTACTGTTAAGCACATACTTGAGAAACAACACGAAAGAACAGGAACTAGAAAGAAGAAGTGAAGAATAAAAGGACTAGCGCGTACGTTTTTCTTGTTGATTTATCCATAGTAGTATAGAGCAGCACACTTAAGACTTATTTGTTTAACTACAGTTTGCGCATTTGTAATATTCCAGTCACATCATCAAACCATGTGTTTATTTGAGGATTACGAGAGACCAGTAGTCG
>NW_015517060.1:3642-3868 GCF_001515645.1 Sinocyclocheilus grahami | reverse complement strand
TGGAGTGATGATGCTGAAAATGTAGCTTTGATCACAGGAATAAATAACAAAGAAATACAAACTCTACAGTACTGATACTGTAAATGAAAATACGGTAATACATACTGTAAATAAAATACAGTTAAGACATTATTTTACTGTAAATGCAATTACAGTAATAATACTGTAAACATTTTTACAATAAATGACTGGCATCCAGCTGCCAGTAAGTTACTGTAAAATTTAC
>NW_015517060.1:875-2432 GCF_001515645.1 Sinocyclocheilus grahami | reverse complement strand
GTATAGGACATATGAGTTCTGTTTCAAGGTCACACATAAACCAATGTTGTTAATGTGAACTAAAACCAGGGTTATTGTATTGAGATATAGGTTTTATTAATAGTAATTCGTTTTTATTTTGACATTTTCCTTTTCGATTTTAATTTAAACATTTTAGGTCATTTTTTAGGAGTATTTTTGTCATTTTTATTAGTATATTTTATTACCATTTGTATTAGCACATTCTTGTTAGAATTGTTAATAATTCAATTATTGTAATCGTTTCAGTTGAATTTTTTATTGAAAACAAGTTTACATTTTTATTAATTATTTATTTTATTTCAAGTAACAAAAGCGTTTTTACAGTTTTAGTTTTAGTTATAATAACCCCCATTAAAACTCTTAAAAATAATTGTCAGTACTTGAAACAAAATATAAATATGAAATGAACCTCTTTAAAAACACAAGCCTTTATCTAAATATGTTTAGGTAAATAAGTTCTAAAATGACTAATAAAAATGGAAAACCTACAAAATTACTCAAAGTTAAACTGAAATTAAAAGGAATCCTGAAATTATAAAAATAAAAGCTAATTAAAAATATGAAGACATACTTTAACAGTATGTAGATAACACTGAAATAATAAGCAATAACACTGATGACCTAATTAAGCACCACTAACAGCTTTCAAGAATAACAGACCCTGTTTAAACCATTTTAGAAAATGACACAAAGGCCCAGTGGCGAAGATGATCAATCACTTATGAGTCACAAAGGCATGGCATCATCATCATCACGTGAAATGGGCTTTTATAGCCGCATATACTCCAGTTGTAAAGATAACCACAGTTAATCATTACTCCGCTGACTGAGGGTTAGTTTGGACGATAAGACATACTTATACAGTGCTCTATATGCATACAGCTTCCCTACTACACAAACACACACAGTCCAGTGCCAACCACTTTCACCAGAAACCAGCCAGCAAATATTTATCAAACCAGTCACTGACTCACATGAAGCGGCCGTCGACCAATCAGAAGCAGAGCTGCAGAGCAATCAGTCAGACTACAGCATGACATCATGAGTCATGACATCAGCCCCTGAAACTAAACACCCCTCTCGCCCCTCGCTTTGCTCTTTTCTCTCAAACAAGTTCAAGGACACAGAGGAAACATAGTGTTCTGGCTGGTTTTGTGGCCTGAAACTCATTATCTTGGAGCATTACTTCATATCATCATATCACTACAAACGAGGCAGAATGGTTACAATTACACACTTGTTTTCGACGCATTTTGCATCTTTAGATGAACTGGATTCACATTCCAGGACTGATCCTCACCAGCTTTACACACTGTTGTATATTTACAGTGTTGTACACGGCATTGTACAGTACAGTATATTGAATTGTGTTGTACAGTGCACATATATTTTAAATACTGCTACATAGAGGAAAAAGCATTCCAAGTATTTTGTCTTGTTCTCCAGTAAAAATGTAATTATATTAAATCAAATTAAATAACTACAGCAAGCAAGCTTTTGCATCAACCTCACTAAATTTAATTTTAAATCTGATTT
>NW_015517060.1:0-419 GCF_001515645.1 Sinocyclocheilus grahami | reverse complement strand
TTTTTTTATTTATTTGTTTTTTATTTCAGTTAACAAGTAACAAATGTTTTTTTTTCAGTTTAAGGTAGTATATACACTGATACGGATTAAGAAAATGATTTTTCTAGTGTGTGTATTATTTTTATCAGAGACAAAATGTAAGTGTATATCACAACAGTTAATCTTATTGGTCGATGGTCCAATACTGAAACCGTTTCACTCTTGACCAGAGTATGTGAGCGGTAAAAAGTGAAGGCGAGATTTCCCTTAAAATGAGAAGCAGGTTTTTAAAAAAATTCATCATTAAATCTGACGTTTTCGCCCACATTAAGTTCGCTCAGAGCAGGGTTTCTCTTCTTTCCGCTGTTTCCAGTGTTCGAACTATACCGTGGACTTTGGGGGAGGTCACTTGTTTAGTTTTTTTTTTGTAATGGGGGGGG
>NW_015517059.1:20473-22133 GCF_001515645.1 Sinocyclocheilus grahami | reverse complement strand
GATAATGTTCAAATTATATACCACTGTATAGTCACTTTTTGTTTCTAGCCTTTGGCCAACATTTATTAGTTGTTTGAATTAATTAAAAAAATAAAAAAAGGATCTGCATCGCCTACATCATCATCTTCCAGCCTCCCACTTAATGACTAAGTTACCACAACTTTGTAAATGTAGATAGAGTTGGATAAAGTTGAAATTCAGTTTTTTTTAAAGCCACAGTTTTGAGGTTATTTTATGCAACACATGTACTTCTGTACATAGCTTTTAAAATCAGAATGAAAATGAAAGATGTTTTTTAATTCATTTTTTACTTTTTTTAAATTTTAGATCAAATTTGACTGTCCAAATTTGATAGTTGTTGATTTCATCTACGCTGGGCTAACCTTAAGAATATTTGACATTAATGTTTAAACATAATATTCCCTCAGCATACATCATTGAGCAATAATGGTAAGGAATCTGGATGCCAGCTTTTCTTGTGGAGCAGAATTTTGTACCATTTTTTGTCCATTATGAGACAGAAACCATTGCATTTATTGCATATCAAAGCACTGTTAAATTCTGTATCTATATAGTAATACTATATCTAATCTTTATGCATCGGTACATAAATGTTAAGAAAGGTCATTGTATTTTAAGCAATCTCTAGTACTCTCCTTTCCTCTGACGTCTAACTTTGTGATAAAACAGCATGCCTCCCTATTTCTAAAATGGCTGTTTGCCCTTGACTCTGAATTCCTGCTTCCTCTAGTCTTGCCGCATACCCATAGAGAGGTGTTCTCCCCCTGTGGCAGCATTCGGCCTGCTGGCCCGTTACCAGCGTCGCCTCATGTCAGAGCTCATTACTCCTGGTCCAACGTTCTCCTGCATGCTACCCAGAATCTGCCTGCTGGTGCCTTCTCTAGCCTGTCCAGCGATCAGCAATTAACCCCCCCGGTGCATTGTGGCTGCACCCTGCCACACAATCATTGTTTAGGGTTGTGTTAAAAACGGACGCTTTTTTTTTTTTTTTTGCAGCTGACCTCCTGCCAGTTGCAGGTCACGTTAATTGCCCCAGATTGATATTCCCGCTGTGCTTGGTGCTGGCATTGGTCAACCCCTGGAGCAAACAGATATGTTTTTTCATCTGTGAAGACTAATCATGCGGTTATCCTTTTATGTTGCCTCTTAGTGCACTTCAGTTTCTCTAAAGATAGTCCTATTGTTATTACCTAATTAAGCCTCCAGCCACAACCCTGTGGATTATACTGAACTTTGCTCCCAGTGGGCTCAACTTAGACTTTACAAACGTCATCCTTTATCTTTGTAGCACTGAATAGCATTGGATGCTATTGTTGCATGAAGTTCTTTAGAATAGAATAGTGCTTGATGTGATTTGCATTGGTCTAGCCTTCATTACCTTTTGTTTTATTTGATCATTTTGAGATTTTTTTAAAACCCCAGGAGTCAACAAATGCAAGTATGACTGATTTTAATTGACTAAATTAATTGCTAGGTGTTTTACTACTGCCTTAGTTTTTTATTTTTTATTTTGTTTTTATTTATTTTATTGTTTTTAGTAGCAGATTCCTATAATAATTATATTATATATTTTCAATTAATAAAAAGTAGATAAATTATTTGTTATAATAGATTTTTTTTACACAACCATTTATATAAT
>NW_015517059.1:18263-20329 GCF_001515645.1 Sinocyclocheilus grahami | reverse complement strand
CTGGAACTCTTTCCATCCCAGATTCCTATTTAGTCTGACCGCGTTTGATCCCAATCTGACACCAAGACTGGCTGTGGATTCCAGCGTCCAGTGCCGCCTGGCCCACATCAAAGTGACAGGAGCCCCTTTTTGTTCCTTAACGAATACAATCTGCCGTTTAATTTGTGCGGAGTGTCGGATTAACCTGGCCTTTGAGGAAGGTGACATTCACTGTTTTGTCCCTTCCTTTCCCCATTTTTTCACATGCTTTTCCCTACCTCCAGTCCCCCCCCCCCACTTGGGTCTGTAGTTCAGCTAAGTTCAGCCAGGCATTTAGTTCACATTTAACATGCCGTACAGATAGATAGCAGGAGAGGGAACGCGGTGGAGAGAGGGAAGAAAGGAGAAGGAGTCTGGGTAGCTGCTGATTAGCTTTACTTTGCAGCCTAATGAAGAGACGGCTTACCTATTAGTCTGCTGAATCCAAGTGTCAGGTGCCAGGCTTCGGGATTTAGGAGACGACACTGGTTCAGAAATGCACCCGAAGACTCTCATCCGGTTGCGATTCAAGAGCGAGGGGTAAGGGTGAGGAGCCAGAGGCTTCTAAACAAACACAAAACAGCTGTGCTTGGCAGCAAACAAATGTGTGATTACCTTGTGGAATGCAACAGGCACATCAGGCAGGTGATGCGCAGAGGTGCACAATGACATGAAATCCAACAGCTGCTGAATTACCCAAGGGCCAGATATCCTCTTCTTTAAGCAGGGTTTACCAAACGTGTTCCGTGAAGTTGTTGGCATGTTTGAGGAGCTGTTGTGTGGTTAAATGCGGGAGATTATGAATGAATGGCTGTTTTGGTGTATCCATGACATGGAGTGGCAGAAACTGGAGGGGTTGGTGGCACAGGTGAGGAGGGTGAGATGCTTTGTACCGTTCTGTAGACAGATGGTTTCTCCCCAGGGAGCCTCCCTCCCTCACCTTTCTCCACCGTTTCTGCACTGTAAGACTTCTCTCTGGGTATTGTGCTGATGCGGCAGCCCCTTCGCGCAGATCCGGGAGCGTAACGTGAAGAAGCGTTGCCCAATCTGCCCATCTCAGCCCCTAGCCAGACGTGCCGTTTCCAGCCCTCCCGAGTTTTTCAACCCTCCAGGTGAGAACAACCGAGTAACCGGTGTCATTTTCTCCTGCTGATCCCCAAAATACCAATTCATTTCTCTCAGTCAGGTTTCCCTGCACCTGCACAAAACCAAAGGAACTAGCAATTCATTTCCCCTAGCACATCGTGTCCATATGCCTCTGAGTATCAAAGAGGGATTGTATCTTAGGAGCAGTAAGCTTTGATTGCAACAAGCATGTTCTTCATTAAGGATCTATTAGATTCTGTTTTGCATATTTATGTTGCATATGGATGTTTTGCATATCTAGATCAAAGGCTTGTTTGGATAATGTACACAGGACAGCATTCTTGTTTCTTTAAGATGGTTCTTAATACGAGAACACAAGGGAAGTGTTTTTCTTCAACTTTCCTTAAAAAATTTTTCGAGTATTATTGTGTTTCATAAATTATGCAGTAAAACTAGACAAAGCGTAATCATATTTACATTAAGCAGGACTTTATTTAAATATTTTATCATTATAGTTTTAGATTTGCTAGAAGGAAGAAGCATGTTACCTGGAGAAAATTTAACTAAATGTATTTTATTAACATTTATTTAAAATAATTAAAAGTAATTATTTTAGCTATCAGTAATAATGTGTTTACTGCAAAAAAATAAAATAAAAACTACATTATAATTATCTGAATAGTTTGTAACAGTTAGTTTCCAGTACTGGGAATTTACAATGTTTGTATTAATCCACTTGTCTGTGTAGTGGGTATTTATGCCAGTAGGTGGCGACAAGAGTCTGTCTATGAGTGAGTCATTGAATCATTCAATCTATTAAGTGATTCAGTCTGTTCAATCATTCAAAGCTATTGTTCAAAAACATTGATTCAACCGTTGTGGTTCCAAAACAATTGGCAACATTGTGTAAAATGTACTCACTATAGTTAATCACATTATAGTTAAATCTTTTTTTTTTTTTT
>NW_015517059.1:0-322 GCF_001515645.1 Sinocyclocheilus grahami | reverse complement strand
ATTATTTGTTATAATAGATTTTTTTTACACAACCATTTATATAATCTAAGCTATATTATATACTATACAAATGTACATATAAATAATTCTATGTTTCTTTTTAAATGTGATATCCAGAGTCTTAAAACTCTAGTACAAGGTCAGTGATGATCTGCTTGCGTCATATTATGCGAGAGAAAGCGTATAGGCATGTGAAACCAAACTTTTGGCTTTCGGCTCAGTTTTTTCTTTCTTTCACCTATTTCCTTTTGTTTCTCTTCATGTGTGGTCACCTTCCCTGGAACTCTTTCCATCCCAGATTCCTATTTAGTCTGACCGCGTT
>NW_015517058.1:2187-3872 GCF_001515645.1 Sinocyclocheilus grahami | reverse complement strand
AGACTGTGTTACTGTAAAAGTCATCAGTCATAGCACTGTGTGGGTACAGGAAAAATCTGTTGCTCCATGCAGAAGCCTGTGCAAAAATCCCATGAATCTCCCCCAGTCATATTCTACATTATCATTTACACCTCTCCTCCTATTTCCTATTGCTATTCTTTCCCCTTGCCGTTCTTTGCCAGTGCTTCTCTGCTTTGTCTCCTCTCCTACATCTGACTTGGATTTGTGCGTATGTATGTGTGTGTGTGTGTGTGTTGCAAGTGATGAGCATCCCACAATCATTATGATGATCAAAATGATTAGCATGTTTAGTAATGCATGTGTTGAGCGTGTGCATTGAGTCAGATGAAAAAACGTCTGTTTTCTCCTGGCTGGAGACAATTCATATTGAAGATATGAGACATATTAGGAGACATATTCCTGAGTAACTGATGAGTCTGACGAAACTTGCACTCTAAAACTGCACAGCATTGCACTTTTGACCAGCCATTGGATTTTCATTACCCAAAAGTGAAAACAAATATTTATACAGCTTAAATATGTATACAGCATAATTTATGTGAGATATGACTTAGATAGTTAACCGCTACTGGTCAGTCCTTAAATCTGATACAAAGTATGGTACACTCTTCAAAATAAAGGTTACCCCAAAAAAAACTTTTTATGTGTCCCATTAGGTTAGTGTTCCCCATAACACCATGCAAATGAGTTTTTGTTCCACTGGTGTTTCCACAGTTAGCAATAACCACAATAGTAATATTATAATATTTATTACATATTTAGGTATTGACCACAGAATAGATTTTGAGGTTTGAAGAGCACTTTGACAATTATTAGAACCTCCTTTTATAAGAAACATGAGAGGAAAGAATCAGATAGTGAAAAATCCAGCTGTCGGAATCTGTTTCCCCACCAACGAGACATGATTTGTTTGTTAAACTATGAAAAAAAGCCTTCTTTTTCTTTCTCGCTATTCCTTTCCAAATAGGTAATTAAATGGTTAAAATGTACATGGACCCCAGAAGCTCTGTGAATTCATTAAGATCAATATTATGTGCAGAGGAAGTAACAGGTCTCACCTGACCTGGCAACAATATGTTTGTTTATTGCTTTAGTTGTCAACATAAATAGTGTAAACGAGACATGCACAAATGCTAAGTGATATATTAAAATTCAACTAGTAAGCTTATACAGTTATGTTTATATTTTATTTGTAAATTTCATTGTGAAGCACATTCAGCTATATATTCTACAGTATATTGTAAGTGCTACAGTATAATTAGACTTCTACCAGACAGGGATGTCTTTTGGTATAAGCATCCGCTTAGGGCCCTTGAGCCAGCAGGGGGCCCCACGACAATTTTTTTGGCAAGTTTTTGTGTGAATCACATAATTTGCAGGAAATAATATTTCTATCCATCTATCTCTCTATCTATCTACCTATCTATCTAATTTATTTGATAAAATTACATTTTAAAACGTAATTTATTTCTGCGATGCAAGTTGAAATTTCAGCAGTCATTACTCCAGTCGCATGATCCTTCTGAAATCAGTCTATATATATATGAAGTTAATGAATAAATAGTAAATAATACATATTTGTTGTCATTGAAGGATAGCTATATTTCCATATATTAAAGTATATATATATATATATTTTTTTTTTTTTATTTTTTTTTTTTTTT
>NW_015517058.1:955-1367 GCF_001515645.1 Sinocyclocheilus grahami | reverse complement strand
GAGAGAGAGAGAGAGAGAGAGAGAGAGAGAGGCAAGAACTAAGAATGCAAGCACAGCACAAAGCAGTCTAATGCTTAAAGGAATTAAAACGGAAGCAGATAGTGGAGAGAGTAACAACAAATATGAATAAATCCAGAACAAGATGAGAAGAGTGACTGGTGGGAGTCAGAGAGGGGACACAGAGATGTCAGCATGAGGGCCACACCCCTATGGATGGGCCATCTGCTCAACGACAGAGAGATATAGAGATGGATTGAGCTTTGGTTGCAGTTAAATGTGGTCACTTTAAAATTAAAATTAAATGATCTCTTGGAACATTTAACAGGATCTCGTATCTCAAGCTGCATCACTCAGTATCCTGGTGAGTTTGTCTGTATTCAATAATAATAATAATAATAATAATAATAATAAT
>NW_015517058.1:0-650 GCF_001515645.1 Sinocyclocheilus grahami | reverse complement strand
ATGACAGAATTTTCATTTTTGGGTGAACTATCCCTTTAAGCTACTAGAACCAACTGAGATTGAAATTGGAGACTGGAAATTAGAGATTGAGATTGGAGATTGAAATAGTGTGAATTGGAACTAGCACACTACCAAACAGTATGGCAGAAATAGTGAGTAGTAACTGCTTTATAGTGCTAATCATCTAACACATCAAGCTCAAAAAGGAGAAGTTAGCGTGGGTGGAGGCAGGAAACGTCTTGCATTTATCAGACCCTACAAACTTCTACCATCAAGCTATTTATAAATGTCTCTCAAATACTGCAAAGCTCTGTGTCACCCCAGATGTGAGGTACCGTCGAGTCTCTAAACTAGCAACATAAAGACTGTTTCTATTTTTGCAGGGTGTCAATCTATTCATCAATTCTTTCAGAGAAAGAGAGAACATTCCAGCAGGAGCCCTCACCTCTCCAAGGAGACATACGTGTGCTCATGGGGTCAGAGAGGAGGATGGAGATGAGTCAAGTGGAGTGAAGTCTTCTCAGTGTCACATGACAGCTGTGGTCAGTCTGAACTCCCCCACCTACACCTTGCATTAAAGCATAGGAACAGATTTATATTTGGCACAAAATAAAAGAGGAGCTTCATCTATGCATGTCGGCCTCTTATTC
>NW_015517057.1:2809-3872 GCF_001515645.1 Sinocyclocheilus grahami | reverse complement strand
AGTATTTAAACTGGGCTTTTGGGCACCTCCCAAATGGTGTTTTGAACAATTAGATGTCGTCTTTGCTTGGGGTGTTGTATTTCTCCTCCCCATTCATAAATCAAATGTTATCTTATCAGTCACATGGTCCGCGTTTTTCCCGCTCTTGTAGAGTATAATTTTGGACATGATTTCTATAACAAGAATATGATACATTTGACAAAGAATTGATTGGAAGAAACGTTTCAAGCAAGAAGATTCAAACACACACATACTAAACATGAATAGGAACCCTTAAGCTATTCAATAGTTATCAAAAAGACATACACAATACGTGATTAAAACATGGTAGTTAAATGTGTGGGTTACATACATAATATGGAGTTATGCATAGAAATTATTAGTTGCTCATAAGTCCTTTTAGCGTCATTTAGGTGCATATATACATGGAAAGGTAGTTTCTGTAGCATTCTGTGGACGTAAGGATACGTTCTGTGAAGACCAGAGAGGTTAAAATGTCTGTAAGGAATCTCAGTCTGTTCTTTGTCCCAGAGGTGGGGGGAAAAGTAAATCCGAAGAGCTTGTGATCGTGATTACTATCACTGGTTTACATGTGCATCTCTTTGACCATTAATCTTGTTTACTTGCCCCAAAATTGACAATCTCCATGGAACTGAGGTGATGTTCTTTGGCACCTCAGCGTTTTCATCAACAGTTGGCCATGAGAGACTTGCTCGTTCTGGGTGGTTGTTGAACAGGTGCTTGTCATCTCTGATGTGGTGTACCAGGTGATCACCGGCCTTCTGTTCTGTCGCTGGTCACAGCGAGCATGACTCAACTTTGTGGTCATCCATGTTCAGCTTTCCCTGAAGGAAATCTTTAATTTGTCTCATGACTTGTTCCATGTCTTCTGATGGTAAGCTGTCTTGTTCTTGTGCATACTCAGCACTGTGCATGTCTGAGTGGTGCTGACGTGGGTTTTGTTGTCGCTTACCCACACGAGTTGCTCTTGAATGAGTCAGGCGATTACCTTTGGATGTCTGGTTAGGTTTCCAGTTGTTCTTATCTTTTGGGTTTCTTGAGG
>NW_015517057.1:1989-2239 GCF_001515645.1 Sinocyclocheilus grahami | reverse complement strand
GGAAGAAACGAAGAAACGTTTCAAGCATGAAGATTCAAACACACACATACTAAACATGAATAGGAACCCTTAAGCTATTCTCAAAAAGACAAAAAGACATACACAATACGTGATTAAAACATGGTAGTTAAATGTGTGGGTTACATACATAATATGGAGTTATGCATAGAAATTATTAGTTGCTCATAAGTCCTTTTAGCGTCATTTAGGTGCATATATACATGGAAAGGTAGTTTCTGTAGCATTCTGT
>NW_015517057.1:0-1548 GCF_001515645.1 Sinocyclocheilus grahami | reverse complement strand
TGCATACTCAGCACTGTGCATGTCTGAGTGGTGCTGACGTGGGTTTTGTTGTCGCTTACCCACACGAGTTGCTCTTGAATGAGTCAGGCGATTACCTTTGGATGTCTGGTTAGGTTTCCAGTTGTTCTTATCTTTTGGGTTTCTTGAGGAGCGTGGCTGTTCCCATGGATTTTTGCAGCGGTTGGGCTGATAGCTGTCATGGACATGGGTATCACGTTCTCTGTACTCTTGATGGAATACTCTAGGATTAGGATTATTATTAAAAATAATAACAGTTCAAATGTCTTGGGGGTGAGGCTGTCTGTCATGCCTCTCAGCCAAGTGTTCACATCTTCCCCATGGGCAATGGGGTCTGCTGCGGTCTGCTGCATGTTGGCACGCTGGGGAGAAGAGAGACTGACACAGATCTGTGTAGAGTAGAAGCCTATGTGTGGTGGGACAACTAAGTGTTGAGTCAGTGATTGTGACCCACTAGTGAAGTGTGGTGATGATTGTGTTGGTCTCGGGGTGTCTAAGTAGACTAGGGATGCGAAGACTTCGTCACTTCTAATGAGGAAGAGGAAAAAGAGAGAACAAGGTGAAAACAATTCAATGAAAAGAAACAATTCCTTTTCGTTTTTTTTCAATTGAATATGGTTATCAAGAAGGTAAACAATATTATTAAATCTCTGTTTTAGACAAAATAATGCAATAATAATGTTGATATCTCTTTTCTTAGTCTGAAAGGATTGACATCGTACACCTTACAGTTGGGCCGCTCACCAGGGAGGCTGTGAAGGCGACAGTTGTTCAACACTTATCTCTATTAAATTGATCTCAGCGTTGGATGAGATGCTAAAATTTGGATTGCGTTTCCAAATGTAGGGAGGTTAGGAAGAACGAAGGAGGGGTTGATTACAATCAAATTCATAAGAATGATTCGTCTTCTTCGACAAGATTATGTATTTCATTCACATAGAATTGATTGATGGTTCTTACAGGTCCCTACACATGTGAAGAGTAAAGAGAAAGGAAAGCAGGAGAGAAGGGAAGGAGACTCAGTAAACTGAGTGGATCGTGTCCATTAGCAGGCTCTGATGCTGTTATGCCCAACTACAAGTAGAATAGTGTTGTTTTTAGTTGCTGCACAACTAATCGAACAAAAATAAAATTTAAGTGAAAGAGAGTTGTCTTTCCAACTACGAGTAGAATAGTGTTGTTCTTAGTTGCTGCACAACTAATCAAACAAAAATAAAATTTGAGGGAAAGAAAGTTGTCTTTCTAATTTATTTGAACTCGTAGTGAGGGAAAGCAATGTCTCCTATTAGGGCTCAGGTGTGTCGTTGCCAAGCTAGGATATACAGAGGAAAGAGAATGGTAAGTCAGTAAAATTAAAAAGTAATAAATGGGCAAAATAAGTAAAAATGAAATTAAATAAAGAATGAAATCAGTAGATAAAGCAATAATGGCTAAGTGTATAACCAAACAGGAAGAAAAGAGGTAAAACGCAATAAAATAATGAGGAAGTATAAGTCTGAATATAATTTATTGATAGGTAATAAAATCAAT
>NW_015517056.1:0-3872 GCF_001515645.1 Sinocyclocheilus grahami | reverse complement strand
TATATATATATATGAACAGTACATGAATGAAATTAGCCTGTCAATGTTATTTGGTGCTTTTCTTTAGAGACCCAGCAAATGGTTCAATTTATTCATAAACTCAATATTAAAGGAACAACAGGTTATTGTTTAGTTAAGAATATCTGTAAAATTGTTATTCTGTAATTATCATGTTGCCTCTAGTTGTCTTATCCCAACAAAAACATGGTATCTCTGTCTCCAGTTTTCCACACAAAAAAAATCTCCATTCATGAAAACTGCCAGGTGTAGCGTGTACGTGATGCTGGGTTTGGCTCTCTGCTGCTAATTGAATTCAGAACAAGGAGAAGACTGTCAATTATGCTCAGTTTCAGGCAGCTTGACCAGTCGCGGCACGTCTCGGAGCAGAGCAGCAGAACCGTGAAACATCTGCACATCAGACAAGCTGTGCAGAAAGGAAGAGGGCAGGCGGACGGGGAGATCAGAGGAGGATTGAGAGAATGAAATGCAGATTGGAGGTAAAAGAGAAAGAGTATCGGGAGGGCAGCTCTGTCAGCGCACAGACATACTGGACCTGTCCAAAGCTTTCATGTTTGTTAGTTTGGGTGCAATTAGGAAGGTGCAGCGATTCCTCACCATCCACACAGCACAGGAAACAGTGACTTCTTTCTAACTCAGAGAGCTTCCTCAACCAGTGGACTCGACAGCAGGTCAAATCAGCCATTACTAGAGTGTCACCATCGGCTCATATCAAACGCAGAACTGGTGATTAACGTCAGAGCTCTAGAGCTAACCTCACACCCTTCCACATATTCACTGCTCATTCACTTCCATACAATAATTGGAGAAAATGTCTATCATTGGTAGTTCTTTTCTTATTGTGCATGCTCACATTCCACAGCTAACCGTAATGACTGGAGAGCTGTGGCCACCTGATGTGATTGGTTGAGCATAGTTATCATATCTCATGAGATTATATGATACTGACACTGATGCATTATTGATCTGGGGATAATTACCATAAAATGAATAAAAAACGATTTGGCAAATTGATGTACTTTAGCACAGATGCACTCTAAATGCAAGTGCATGAAAAATGAGTAAGTTTATTATTTATTTTTTTAATGTTTATTTTGTATTTATTTATTTTTTCAAATCAACACATTGCTAACAATGTCTGTATAGCTAGAATTGCATTATTTAATTAAAAAAATTAAGCTACCTTTGTAATGGTTTGCTATTATTAAAATGTATTACATGCCTCTGTGGGTGCTTGTATTTCATTGAACTATCCAATGCTGTAAGTAACTGAGGTAGATGCTACTTTCCTGTTTCTCAACCGTGAATTTCATTTCATACAAACGCAAACGGTGCATTCTTTCGTGTCAGTTATTGTAACGAAGCTGACTTGAGAGCTTAAGAATTAATATTCTTCTAATATTGTTAAAGTGCATGTTTATTAGTTGCTCGCATGGTTGTTTAAAAAGTTTTTCTTTTTCATAAAATGTGAAAATCGAGATAAAAATGAACTGAATCAGTAGATTTATCAGGAAAACCACTGAAGCTTGAAAGTGCGAGTGCCGCTGCCATGCTCTGGCACCACATGATTCTGATTCAGAAGTCCAGGGATTTCGCCGTTCAGCGTGAAAAACAGTCCTATTATCAGCGTACTAAGGAGCAACACCCCCTCACACACCACAAGTGACTGCCCACTGAGCTGGAGAATTTCAGAGATGATGATCACCTAATTCACTGTTCTGGGAATTGCTCCTCTTGTCATCGAGGTGACGGTGTGAGCACTCAAAAGACCCCTTCAGCTTAGCAGAGCATTTATGTTGTTTTCTTGCTTTTCTGTTTTCTCATAGATGAAGAGGAGCCCAATACAGGAGCCCTTGTGCAACTGTGTCATTTTAAATTCAACACTATGAGATTATGAGAAATTAGACTGGCATTCTTTACCTGCAGAGGTTTATTTTGCACTTTCACATTACTTTGAAGAAATGAATTGCTTGATGCATTTCTACAAAGTAATGGATGAGATGCAACAAGCAATGCTTGAGTTGCACTGATTGTCAATAGTATGTTTCAATCGCTTGTGCCAAACGTAGTGTAGGAAAATAGGAGCTTATACTCAAGGAGAAAAAAATTCAAATTTGAATTTTATTCAAATTTGGTGTAGTTGCTGATATTTGTATGGCCTAAAAGTAAGATGAAATTCTGATAGCTTGTAATGTAAATCAGTATTGCAGACTACAATGCATATAAATATCAGTTGTCGCTCTATATCTTTAAGTAAAATGTTTTAGAAGATGATATATTTAAGTGCTTAGTTTTATGATCAAATCTCTGGAGTTTCAAAATATGTAATAGAAGCCAATGATGATTGAGAGATGAATGAATAAATTTATCTAAAAACAAAAAAGTATAAATCAAGTAAATCTAGGTTGCTTCAGTCCAGTAAGCTTTCATCTTTTTCTAACATATACTTTATAAAATGAGTCAAGATTTTACAGCCAATTATTTATAAAATGATACCAAAAGGCCTTTTACTTGCTAGAAAGTATGAACTATCAATCAGATGACAGAAGGCATAGACTGTGCAACAGGTCTTTCAGCAAAGTTTTGATTGTGTTGATTTAGATAGAAATGTATGCATCAAATATGATAAAGGGTTCAACTTTGGTGCATGACTCATCATTCATGAAGCACGTACTCCTTGAATCATGCACTTGTCGACTGATGTGATTTTTGATGGTTTTAATTGGATCTTTATTTGTAAGTGAACAAAGTTTCTGGTGCTTTCTCTCTCCCCCGTGTTGGTCAGTGGTTGTATGTATTGTCGTCTTGTTATGATAAAGACAGATGGGGTTTCTTAGACACTCCTCCCAAACACATTTGCTGTCATCAGTGTGGAAAAAAATAGATCTTGTAGGCATTAAAGATGATGAATCGCATTCGCCCACACATATCGCATGTTTCACATGTTGTTGTTCTCAATCCTTTTTCTGTTTCTCTCACTTTCATTCTCTCTTTTTCCATTCTGTTTTTTTGTATTACTGTACAGTTCTCGAGTCTCGTATGGTACAAAATATTACCATGGTAACCACAGTTTTTGCCATAGTTTCAACATTGTATGTAGAAAATTTGAAAATCAGACTTAGACTAGACACCCAAACAAACCTGAGGTTCAATAAAACCATCTGTTTGGATTCATTTTGAAACGCAACCTCTCAGAAACAGGTGAAATAGCCTGATACTTTCTTCTAAGAAATGATCATCCCAACCAGACTGCCAAACCCGATGTGCTCAACAGATATTGTGGAGAGGTGATATTTTTCTAATGACAGATTAATAGAAACATGCGGTTCTGTGAAAACGTGAGCAATGGCTCGAAACGACCTGCTCGATATCGCCAGACCTTCTCATACAGCCATTATAAAACTCTTTTTCTCTCTTGAACTCACAGGTTTTATAAAGAGAAAGGCCTCAGCTTTAATGAGATATCGCAGCCACTTATGGGAGGTGAGCAACTTTTTAGTTTTTTCAAAGGATAACATTTTTTTTCAAATGAACTTCACTTCACGATCTCGGCTCCTTTCCTTCTCAGTCATTTGAGCTGGGACATAAATTAATGTGTGAGAAATCAAAACCTTCATGCAACTAGTGACCTAGACAGTTACTGAGAGATTTCGTTATTGCGCTAATGAGCAATATAAAACTAGAATTTAGGATGTGGTTTGTCCAAGATATTTAAAATAACAAAAAGGACAATTAGGAGTCATAATACTGCAGAATACTAAATATTTGCTAATATGTGTGTGGGTTTACTTAGCTTACTTTAGCTTTCTTTTGCAATATATTAAACATGTTCTCTAATTGATCTGTATGATCCT
>NW_015517055.1:2347-3367 GCF_001515645.1 Sinocyclocheilus grahami | reverse complement strand
AAAATATGATCAAAAAGTCATGGCAACATATGTTTTAGTTTTTTAATCAGTATATGATAAAAGTTTTAAACAACGTATAGGCTACACAGTCAAATTGATTTTGACTTAAAGGGCTTCTTAGAGTAGCCTACCATACTGACTGGATAATCAGGAAGAATTGTTAGAATTAGAATAAATTATTGTTAGAATTAATACTACTAGCCTAAAACAAAATAAGATTAATGCGTATGCCTACTGCTGGTTGGCTGCCCACTAGGCATAGGCTCCAGGTCTGCTTCCTTATCGCCAGCTCAAGGCTCGGTCTCTTTTTTTTTTTGGGCTTCGCGAAAAAAATCAGAAATGCGTTTTTGCGCCATGTTGACTGGTGTATTTTTAAATCTTCAATGACGGATGTGGACGTGGTGACGTCACGCGACAATTGTTGCTTATTGTCGTTAAGCTTTTTTCCCCTATGATTTTAATGAATATTCAAATTAATCAAATTAGGTTAATTTATTTTTTGTTACAAAATTTAAATGTATTTATTTTTAACACCGCACCCCCATTTTTTCTTTAGCTCCGAGCCAGCAGCAGCACCCCCAGCACCCCTACTTCCCGCGGTAATGAACACAGCAACAACTGAATGCTACCCCAGATAGTCGTTCAGTGTGAAACCAACAGTGATGCGACGTCTTTGAAAATCGTGCAGTGTGAACTCGGCATTACAGAGGATATGTCTTGCTAGGGTAAACCCTCATAAAGCACCTGGCCCGGATGGTCTTAGAGGGAGAGCCATAGCAGGGTGCATTTACCAACTTAAAGGTGTTTTTACTAGACTATTTCAGATTGTGCTTGACACACACACTGTCCCACTTTCTTGGAAGAGAACCACAATTATCCCTGTGCCTAAAAACTGCAACCCTGTATCACCTAATGCCTTGAGACCTATTGCCCTCACCAGCATTCTATGTAAATGTATGGAAAGGGTTGTATTAGGGCGTTTGCCAAATACCCATTTGTCTGACCAACTGCAGTTTGCTT
>NW_015517055.1:0-747 GCF_001515645.1 Sinocyclocheilus grahami | reverse complement strand
TTTTTTTTGCATATGACTGACTTGCTAAGCCACTGAACTGTAGCCTCAGTTTCTATAGCTGACTTAACAAAAGAGAGAAAACATGTTTAAATAATTAATTCAGCATTCAGTTTCTTGAGATAAATTTTGTTTTACATATGTTAAAATCTCATGTAAATGTCACATGAATAAGAATAAATGTCATGTACACGGATCTGTTTCTCCACATCGGTTATAAAAAATGTCATGTGTTTTATTCGAGCAGTTTTTGTACAGGGCTTTATCACCGTGCCCCCACCCCAGTCACAGTGACATACACTTGTACAAAAACCAGCGCCAGCATGTCATTTGTAATTTTTTACGAATTCTGCAATAGATGTAATTGCATTCACGTTTAAAGAAGGGGTTTTGTAATTTTCAAATCTTTCCATAAATGAACAAACATTTCAGTTTATTTAATCAATTTCGGTCAACAGGCAAGCACTGCAGTCGATGGACCATCACTGATCAAACTATAATAGCCAACATCTCATAAAAACTCGGACAAAATGATGAAATAATCCATATCAAGGACCATAAAAATAAACAAACAAAGAAAACAGTCTGTAAATAGCATATTATTGCTATCTCTCTCTTTTAACTCAACAGTCGTTTCGTCACGTATGTCTCGAGACGTTGCTTTCTCGCCCTCTAGCGTTGATAGTTTACGAGTTTCAGGCGTCTGTGTTTTCTTGACCACAGTGTAACGTGGGTTTATTGACTTGTCCC
>NW_015517054.1:0-3874 GCF_001515645.1 Sinocyclocheilus grahami | reverse complement strand
TTTTTTTTTTTCATTTTTGGAGAACTGAATGTTGCATGTTCCTAACGCAAATAAATAATGATGAATTTGTGTCACAGAAAGTGACATTGTGTGTTGTGGGAAAGTTAAATGCTAAGATACAGTAAAGAACCTACTGTATGTGTTGTAATACAGTGTGCAAGTTAGCAAAATTCTAATTTGTATAAATTAAAAATTTCTTTAAAACAATGTTATGCATTACGTTGTTTTGTAAATAATTTACTTGTTTGACCATGAAAAAATAAAATATCAAGTTTTTATACATAATGATTAAAGTATTTGATTTAAAAGTACAAACAGGACATCAGTAAAACCAATAAGAGTTTTTGGTCATTTGAAATGAAGCTGAAATAAAATATAAATAATAGATTTTAAAAAAAGTATGCATGTTTAAAAAAAAATAAATAAAAAGACAAGCACACAACAAAATGACTAAAACATCAAATAAAATGAATCCTGATAATATTCAAAATAAAAACTAATTCAAAACCTTAATATTACAGTAGTATATAAATAATACTAAATAACACTGCGGGACACTGAAAGAAAATAGAAACAGTTTATTATTTACTTTTAAACATGATGAAAAATTAGAAAACATAATACCATTGAACAATTTTTTTTCCTCAACAAAAAAATCTTGGGTGGTGAAGTTCATCTGTTCTTCATTTGAATCAGGACCGTCAGGCAAACAAACCAATTAACCTGAAATCACCTTCAGTATGTGATATTTTACACTTTTTATTTTTGAACTCATTTAGTATATTCTGATTGATTTTTTCATCCATTTCCGATACTGCTTTCACATCACAAATATGTAGAATCCTGCTAAACAAATTAACATGTATCTGATGGGTCTTGCCTGTTAAGACGTGTCTGCATTCAAAAATGCACCAATGTGACAGAAACAAACCTTGATATAAGGCACACAAACACATTACCACAACATGAATGTGAACACCCTGCTGTTCAGCACATCAAAAAATATGAATCAATCAATAATAATAATGCATGACAACCATATAACAGATACTGTCAGTGAGTAGTGCTGATCCAAAAACCTACAAGTGATGCACTTTGCATATGCGGTCACAAATTAGCTTTATTTGCAAGCTGCACGACCTATTTTTCTTCAAACACTTTGCTAATAATTACAGCATTGTGATGTCCGTTGGAAGGTTTTGACCAGTTATATGGCACTGAGTGGCTTCTATCATACTGTTGTTGACTGCAGCACACATTTCATCCAAAATCAAGTTAAAGGGCTGCTATTCATATACTATTACATTTTCTGAAATCACGTCACATGACTGAGCTGGTGATGAGCACAAAACATCCTGAGACACTTTTGATTCATCCTGGGATACATATGAATCACTATGCATTATGCTCCTGAATCCATCTACTGACACAAACAGGAAGGAATCAATACCTCAGAATCACACTGACAGCAAACAGTGCCATCGACGCTGCAAGCTGCGTACAATCTATTAAGCAGAGCGAAAACATCAGAACGTGGCTACTGCATAAACCACATACAGTGAAGCATACTTTACAGCAGTTAGTTGCAGTGCACTCGCTCACATTTAGTTCTACACTAAGCGCTTACAATGACGCTCACCACACTTTTAGCTTCTAATAAGGGACTAGTTCACCAAAAAATTTAAATTCTGTCATTTCAAACCTCCATGATGGGGAGATATTTTGAAAAACGTAAGTTTTTTTTTGGTCTATACAATGGAAGTCAATGGGGTCCAAAACAATCTCATTTGGACCCCATTGACATTCACCGTTTGGACAAAAATAAAATGGAAATCAATTTGGAACTGAAACTGTTTGGTCTTCAACATTCTTCAAAATATCTTCTTTTGTAATCCACAAAACACACAAAGCATATAAAATATTTTGATAAATGTCGGTAAATAAATTGTTTGGGTTCCATTTGACTTCCACTGTTTGGACATTTTTGTTTGTTTGCTTGTTTGTTTGTTTATCAACATTCTTCAAAATATTTTTTGTGTTCTGTTAAGAAAAAACAAGGAAAACAAGACTAGATATTTTTAAGTTGGTAACTAAAACAGTAACAAGACATAAGATGGTATTTTGATATAATGACGGTAAATAAAGTGCTTCGGTTCCTATTGATTTTTGTTTGGTTACTAACATTCTTCAAAATATCTTCTTTTGTGTTCTGCAACACAAACAAAGAAAAAAAAAGACAATATTTTGAGAAATGTTAACTAAAGAGTTTAAGTTCCCATTGACTTTCATTGTATGGACAAAAATACAAGTTACTGTTTGGTTCTCAACACTCTTCAAAATATGTTCTTTTGTAATCCACAAAACAGAATGTTGGTAACTAAACACACAAACAAGACATATAATAAGATACTCTGAAGAATGTTGGTAAATAGTTTTAGTTCCCATTGACTTTCATTGTGTGGACAAAATTCAATGGAAGTCACGGTTTGGTTCTCAACATTATTCAAAATATCTACTTTTATATTCTGCAGAAGAAAGTCTGTCATACAGGTTTGGAATGACGAGGGTGAATCATTTTTTTAGGTGAACTACCCCTTTTAGTCTAAAGTGTTGGCTCGCGGCATTGCATTCGCTCAATTGCGTAGATGCCATGAATGAGAGAAACCGCTCAAGTTGAAGAGAAATGTAGCAGCTGATATTTTAAACACAATCAGCGGTCTGTCATTCATTTTCAATATACTATCACACAAACAATCACACCCAATGCACAGTTATTGCTTAAAAGCAGGGCACGTACACATCCAACATGTACAAATTGATAAAAGAAAACAAAAAAGTCATTTGTGTGCATAAATCTTTAAAAGAATCACCAACTTCTACTGGTGAGATTATGAATGCAAAACAAACATCAAGTGTTTCATTTCAACAGACATAAGAGCAGCAAAGCAAGCAAGCATGTACGTTACACCCACATATCTTGCTAACATGCCCACATTGAATGAACTGATACAGTCTCCATAGAGTGACAGTTATATCTGAATTATTCACATGTGCCTCTTTTGTCTGTACATTTACTTACAAATATGATATATCAAATAAGGACCCTGCGAACAGCTTTGGTTCTATTCCGATTCGCTCCGACACACGTATCTTAAACTTAAATCTTTTAAAAGACGATATCAATGTAAAACTCAATCCTGAGTGCCAAAGCTGCTGTACTTTAGCACAAAACTTCTGTAAGGAACTGGTTTTTATATTACAAATTATACATCTGCTTAAGCGGTCCCTCCCTTTTGATTCCTCTGGGTCTGAAAGTGGCCCCGTAAGTGGCAAAGGCACTGGACAGATGAGGACAGCCGTTCTGGCCGGGTTAATTTACTGATCCCTCTATCTGATTGGCAGCATCGAGTGACCACCGTGACATGCTGCTCATCAGTGGTCCCTGCAGGTTCTGTGTCCGCCCTCGGCTGGCCTCTCCTGGTTGCTCATGTTTCCTGGGAAGAGGTCAGGGCGAGCGGGGTGCAGAGGGCTGCAGGGGACGGGGTTAAGAGGGAGGGAGATCAGCCCTGGAGATCCTCATAGCAACTGTCACACACTCGGACAGCCTTCTTGGAGGAGGGTGTCATGACACTGCGGGCGGAGCACTCCGCACAGAAGATGTTGCCGCAGTGTCGACAGTGGTGCTGGGGGAAAAGAGAGACACAAGGGTCATGATTCAGGTCAGGTGGGTAAAGCCGGGCTCACACTACAGGATTTTTAGCCTGATTTAGCCCCGATTCCCCCTCCCAAGAATCATAGCAAAAATCTTGCAGAGCACCTCAATCAGTTTCGATGTTCGGCGCGGATTATCTGGTAATGTGAGGCATTCACCGAT
>NW_015517053.1:2566-3875 GCF_001515645.1 Sinocyclocheilus grahami | reverse complement strand
AATGATACTGTTAAGGTCTGTAAAAAGCTGTGCAGATGAGATAACGTAATAGAATAAAAAAAGTTGTTATCAAATAGCATTGCGTTATGCTCATTGTATGAAAACATGTTATCTCCATCCCTGTTGAAAAAACCAGCATATGCTGGTTAGGTATGTTTTGAAGCTGGTTTATGCTGGTCCTTTGCTGGTTTATGCTCGTCCTTAGCTGGTCATGTGCTGGTCCTAAACTGGTCCGACCAGCACATGACCCGCATAAACCAGCAAAGGACAAGCTCAAACCAGCAAAGGACCAGCTTAAACCAGCAAAGGACCAGCTCAAACCAGCAAAGGACCAGCTCAAACCAGCAAAGGACCAGCTCAAACCAGCATAAACCAGCTTAAACCAGCAAAGGACCAGCTTAAACCAGCAAAGGACCAGCTCAAACCAGCATAAACCAGCTTAAACCAGCAAAGGACCAGCTTAAACCAGCAAAGGACCAGCTCAAACCAGCAAAGGACCAGCTCAAACCAGCATAAACCAGCTTAAACCAGCGAAGGACCAGCTCAAACCAGCATCCCAGCTTCAAAACATACCTAACCAGTTTTTTTCAACAGGGATGGACTGTATAAAAACAGGTCATCTCGCACCAAAGTCAAATCAAAAATAGGATATAACCTAAGTATATACTGGCTAAAGATTAAATGAAGCAATTCCCCTAATATTTTTAGTTTGTTTGTTGTTTATTGTGGTGAGGTGTCTGACTGATTTAGGCCTAGGCATAATTGTTATTGGTAAGAATGATTCTCATTAGAAAAAAGGCTATAATATCGAATCAAAGTGCAGGCACATTTGTTTTATTAAAATCAACATAAAGGCTGCACAGCAAATACTATTATTTATAATTCATTGTTTCAAAACAAAAATGTCATTATTACATGACAGTAACGAGAATGAGGTTGTTTTTGCCGCCATTTTGAAGATCGCAGTCCTTTTTACCGCCACAAGATGGCAGCGAGTAACAAGCGGTACAACGCGAGGAGACTCAGGGTTTGTTATCTTTCTCTGGGCTTGTTGCTAATCATTTGTTTACTTTGTTGATCTTTTTTGAACACCGTTCGTGTAATGCTTGCAGAACAAAACGGTGATGAAGAAATACAGAAATCCTTGTAAATGTGTCAACGTAGTTGTTTTGACAGAAACGAAGAGTTCCTGACGTGAGTTTTTACGTTAAAAAAAACATTTTCTTTTTTTGTGTGTGAAAAATTAGTTTATTTGTTCATCTCTCAATCATCATTGCATCGCAGTAGCCTATGTGTTTTTCCTCCAGAT
>NW_015517053.1:0-1270 GCF_001515645.1 Sinocyclocheilus grahami | reverse complement strand
TTACATTGCTGTCTATGGGAGGGTCAGAGAGCTCTCAGAATTGATAAAAAATATTTTAAATTGTGTTCTGAAGATGAAGGTTTTACGGGTTTCCGGAGGTTTTACGGGTTTAGAACGACATGAGGGTGAGTAATTAATGACAGAATTTTAATTTTTTGGATGAACTAGGCCTAACCCTTTAATCCGCTGCTATTTAATAAAAGTCTGAAGTCCAAATCTGAATCAAATGATTCGCGATACGCACTCCAAAGTCCCGATCTGAAGCAAATGATAGCCCCGCTCAGAATCAATGATATGCGATCCGAAGCCCCGATCTGAATCAAAAGATTCACGAAACCGCTCCGAAGTCCCAACCTAAATCAAATGATTTGCGATATGTGATTTGAAGTCCCAATCTGAATCAAATGCTTTGATCCGTGAAGTTCCCAGATTGAATCCGATCTAAATCAAATGATTTGCAATACGCGCCCCGAAGTCCTGACCAAAATCAAATGATTCGCAATACGGATCATTAACAGAGTCCTATTATGCACCGGGGAGAGAAAATGGCTAATTGGGCCCAATTTGGACATTTTCACTTAGGGGTGTACTCACTTTTGTGTTTAGCGGTTTAGACATTAATGGCTGTGTGTTGAGTTATTTTGAGGGGACAGCAAGTTTACACTGTTATACAAGCTGTACACTCACTACTTTACAGTGTAGCAAAGTGTCATTTCTTCAGTGTTGTCACATGAAAATATATAATAAAATATTTACTAAAATGTGAGGGGTGTACTCACTTCTGTAAGATACTGTGTGTATGTGTATATATATATATATATATATATTATTATTATACCCTCACTGGGAGCTGAGCCCCCCTAAAATGAAAATCCTAGAATCGCCCCTGATGTATTGTAATAAATATTTGAGAAATTATTTTTTTTATTATGTTTCTGATTGGATTAGTCTATATAGAGTGATAGTCAATGTAAAAATAGCAAATAGGAGAAGCAGATGAACACACAACTGCTTAACAGCATAGTTAAAGAGAATAAACTTTATCATTCAAGTGAACTGTGCACGTATGTTTTAAACACTTCAGCCACCTTATATGTTCTTACTCCACCCATGTTTTAAATGTACATCCTTAAATGTGCACAGTTTTCTATCATATTTATTTTAACTTCTCAGGTAACACCATCGGTATGGTATTGATGTACATTACAAGATTTTTGGCCATATACCAGCAACTGTACCAAATTGCTCGGTTTTGGTTTTAGTATATGAG